>NC_067399.1:640739991-640944991 GCF_016432865.1 Antechinus flavipes | reverse complement strand
TTTTCTTTCTCTTTTTTCCTTTTTGATCCGATTTTTCTTGTGCAACACAATAATTGTGGAAATATGTATAGAAGAATTGCAGGTGTTTAATATATATTGGATTACTTGCCATCTAGGGGAGGGAAGGAGGGAAAAAATTTGGAACACAAGGTTTTGCAAGGGTGAATATTGAAAATTATCCATGCATATGTTTTGAAAATAAAAACCTTTTAAAAATAATATTTGTTTTTTTTAAAAAGGCACATAGCAAAGTTTTTGACCCATAGTAGAGCTATATAAATTCTCTAAATAAAAAATGCTTTCTGAAATGGCAAAAAAAGAAAAAGAGAAAGAGAGACAAGAGAGAAAGAGAGACAGAGAGACAGAGAGAGAGAGACAGAGAGAGAGAGAGACAGAGAGAGAGAGATTGAGAGAAAGAGAGAGAGAGAGAGAGAGAGAGAGAGAGAGAGAGAGAGAGAGTTTGAGAGAAAAAGAGAGAGAGAGAGAGAGAGAGAGAGAGAGAGAGAGAGAGAATAGTCTGAAAACAGACAGGTTTTATTAACTTCCCAGGGTCACCTAAACAATATTAGCAGCAAGACATGAACCTAGGTGATGGCTCAAACATTTTAAAATTGAAAATATATATATATATATATGCATATATATATAAAATTTATGAATTTTGAATGGAGGGGGAGGGTGGTAAGAGGAGGCTTTACCAAAACCTTATTAGACGTGGAGTATTTGACTAATGGCATAGTCAAATTCTCAGCCAAAGTGACTTTCACCCAGATGACTCCTAAGGTCCCTCTAAGAACTCTAAATTTCTAGGACAAAACGTGCAAAAAACCAGAATTAATCACTTTCCCTACTTTGAAAACCACCCCATCCCAATGTCTATATTTTATTAGGCAAGGCTGTTCTCCCAGATTCCAGCAATATCATTTTGAAGTCATCATTTCATCTCTCCATCACCATTCATCCAATGACTTGTCTTCCCTCTATGGTATTTTATTGCATCTTTCTCTCTATTCATACTGTTTTATTGACCTATTTTCTACCTTCTAGACTTGTCTTCCCAACTTCATCACTTCACTCGACAATCTACCAACAGGTATTTATTAAGGCATTACTGTGTACCAGCCACTGAGGCTACTAAAACAAAAATGGAAAAAATATTTGCTCTTAGGAAGCTTCTGTTAAGAATATTATACACACTGCCAAAGCAAGACAAAAACAAACCTTCCTACTACATCCTGCCTAATCCCTACTCAAAAACTATCAATGACTCCCCATTTCCTCCGGAATAATATATAGAGTCTCTCCTCAACTGGAGATCACACTACCTGCCCTGTCATTTCATACTACTCCACTTCTCCTATTTTGTGGTTGGTCCTTCATTTTTAAAGAGGAGCAATGAATCATGGGGTAATGTCTTGATTTGAGTGTAAAATAGATTTAAGTGAGGTAGAATTGCACAAAGTCAACAGCCTCACTCTGTCTTCCTGAGTCATCAAAGTCCAGTGGCAAGACAAAAGTGAAGATAACTGGCAACGATCAGAGATGTAGTGAATGACCTTAGCATCTCTGATGTCTAACCAACCTCTAGGCACTTCACAAAACCTGCCATTGGAACAAATTATTCTCATTTGCTCATTCCTCCAGAAGAAGTCTTTGAATCGCTGATGGGTTTTAGGGATATTGGTTATCATCAATCTGATTTAGCTCATCTGCCAAGATGATTTTTACCAGCTTCTGGCATCACCTGTGGTTCCCCTGGGCTTGTTTGGGTCAAACTGTCAATTTTTCTCCCTGTCTCTGTTCCTTTGCCTACTTGGGATAGCTGAGAACTAAGAGTGCTATGTGTGGAGTCAAAAAGACTCATTTTTGTGAATTCACATCGAATCTCAGACACTAACTGTGTGATCCTATGCAGGTCACTTGATGGCCTGCTTCATCGTCATCTGCCTCAGTTTCCTTATCTGTAAAATGGGGATAATAAAAGCATCTACCTTCCATTGAGGCTCAAATGAATTACTATATGTAAAGTTACTTTGCAAACCTTAAAGCACCATATAAATACTAGTTATTGTAATTGTTACTGTATGAATCAGATTGTAAGGTCATTGAGATCCAACTCTCAAATTCTGGATTGTAGGATCACAGACAGTTATTAAGCACCTACTAATGTACCGGGTACTAGACTAAATTTTAGGAATGCAAAGAAATGAAAAAAAAAAAGCCTTCCTTTTGAGAAATTCACAGTCTAATGGGGAGCCATTAAATAAAGATAAAAATGTACTACTTCTATATAATAGAAGGAAAGTCATCTTGGAGCTGGAGGAGGCAAGGACTGGGAAAGGGCCTGTGCAGAAAGTAGGATTTGAGTTGGGTCTTGAGGGAAGACAAGGACACTGAGGGGGAGGATAGAGAACATTTCTAGAGGGTAGTCAAATCCAATGCTCAGAGATCAATATCATGGAATTATCCAGTGCTCAGAAGAGAAGGAAGTGCAAGACTAAAAAAGCAGGAAGAGCCCAGTCTGTAAAAGATTTTGGCAGCCAAAGAGAGAATTTGATTGTTGATCAAAGAGTGGCAGAAGAGTGGGGAAAATGAACTAGAGTGAGGGAGGAGGAAAACCATTTAGAAGGCTGTTGCAATAATCTAAGCAAAAAATTAGATTAGATTAGTCTGTGTGAGTAGAGAGAAGGGGACACTAATAAAGGATATTATGAGGGTAGAAATGACATTTGGCAACAGATTGGAGCTAAAAGGGACCTTAGGGGTCATCTTATCCAAGGCCCTCTTTTGTTTTTTTTCCAAAAAGCTTCTATTTTGAATTGATTTTATAAATATATATATGGTTAATATACATAAATATATATATATATTTTTTACTTCATATCCAAATGTCCCCCTCTCCCTTCTCAGCAAACTGTTCTTAATAAAGAGGCTCTAGAAGAGCCTTATCCCAATCCCACCCTTGCTGACAAATCAGGTCTCATCAGGATTAGCTATAGACTGCAATCTACTCATTTTATAATCAAAAGAACCATGTTCCAGAGGCGTGAAACAAAGCCTCCAGTCGCAAAATAGTGGCCAAGCTGGATTTCAAAAGGAGCTGCCTTCCATTCTTGTCCCATGATGCTTTCTTAGGATGTCCAATTCTAGCACCATCGACTCCATGATGTCCTCTCCACCCGGGTCTTTTCCAAGACCTTTCATTTTCACTTTCTTTTGGATTTTTCAGATTCTTTTGGATCATCACTACCTCATTCTTGTCCTTCCAGATCCTTTGCTGCCAACCTAGGAGCTAGATCTGTGTTTTATATATATATATATATAGTGTGTGTATATATATATATATATATATATATATATATATAGTGTGTGTATATATATATATATATATATATCCCCAGCACTTAGCCCAGGCCTTGCCTATATAGTTATTTATCTTGTTTGTTTCCTGAATTAAATGCTTCGTGCCACACACTGAGCACAACACATCTCACACCATCTATCTGCCTAGACTCTGGCTTCTCCCCAGCCTGAGGTCAGGTTTATAGGCAGAGGGATTTGTCTAGCACAAAGAATACCACCAAGATGGCATCCTTAAAGCCCAAAGCTAACACACACACACACACACACACACACACACACACACACACACAATTTTTTTGGAGCTGTCCTCTCTGTAGAGTTTCAATGCAGGAGAAAAACTACATAGACAAACATACATGAATATGCACACATGGCTACTCTCAACTGGGCCCTGGCTGCAGCAAGGCAATGATTTTATACCTCCTTAATCTATTCACACTATTCTACTCACCACAGCAGTTCTTCCAAACTTTTTATCCCTCTTCAAACTTCCTATGGCTCCCCCATCTCCACCCTCTCAGCTGAGAATCATGCCCCTTATTTTGAGGAAAAAAATTGTGACCATTCACCATGAATTCCCTTTTCTCTTCTTTTCTTATCTCATTTCACTCACATTCCTTCTGCCCTCTTCCTTCACCACTGTCAATGACCTTTCTCGCGTTCCATCCCATCTTCTCCAGCATAGTGCCCCCTTTGCCATCCTCATTCTTTTGCTAATCTCTAGTTGTCTCTTGTCTACTGGCTGCTTCCATGCTGCCTAAAAAAAGCCTATGTCTCCTCTAATTTTAAAAAACCCTCCCTTGATCATTCCATTTTCTATTCTTCTTCTCTTTCCCAGCTAAACTCCCTGAGAAGTAAGCTCAAATAGAGGTCTGCATTTCATTTTCCCTCATTCTCACTAGCTTCTGATCCCATCATTCAAACTGTTCTCTGCAAAGTTATGAGTGATAGTTTAATTGCCAATGTCCTTTTCTCAGGCTTCCTCCTTTTTGACTTCCCTTTTCTCCTTGATATGATTTTCTCTCTAGATTTTTGTCAGATCTCCATCCAGGTCACACCCACTAGCCCTTAACCTCCAAAAGCTCCCTCCTGTGCCTTTTTCTCTTCTTCCTCTAAAACTTTAGCTTGAGTGTTTCATCAGTTTTCATGAATTAACTTATCCCATCTATGCATATAATTTTCGTATCTATTTATCCAGCCTTAATCTCTCTCTTAAGAAGCAGCTAGATGGTTTAGTGAATAATGCACTGGGCCCAGAGTCAGAAAACCTGAGTTCAAAACTGGCCCCACAAGCTTACTAGCTATGTGACTCCGGGAAATTCATAACCTTTATGTATCTTAAATCCACTGGAAATGACAAATCACTCCAGCCAAGAAAATAACTGTCAACAAAAACCCATGGACAGCATTGGTATATTATGGTCCACGGGTCACAAAAAGGACACAACTGAACAACAAAAGGCTCTCTTCTAACCTCCAGCCTCACATCTTATTGTCCCATAGACATCTAAGGTTCAACATATCTAAAATGAATACATTATCTTCCCTCTCCTCGAAGACTTCCCTCTTCTCAACTTCTCCTTTAGTGTTGAGGCTATCACTGAGGAAGTTCTCCATTCTCCCCTTCACCAACGCTCACAACTTAGACATAATCCTCAACTCCTCATGCTCACTCATTGCCCCCTAGCCAATCTGTTGCCAAATCCTGCTCATTCTACCTTAAAAATCCCTCATTTGTGCTCTTTTCTCTCCTTGGACACTGTCACCGCCTGGAGCAAGTTCTCATGACCTCGTGCCAAGCATTCCAACTCTCTGCACATTGTTCAAATGCCCAATGTTTGCTTGCCAAAAATTTTATTTTATGGAGAACTCATACAGGGCAAGCGCTCACAAGGTGGTCAGAAAAAGCAAAATAAGGAGACTCTCAAGTTCCCTCTTAAGAACTTTAGAATCATTGTATGACATGGGAGACTGGTGCAAGACCGCCTAGCAGGGCATGCCTTCATCAGAGAAGGTGCTGTGCTCTCTGAGCAAAAGAGAATTAATTAGCCCCAAAGATGCACAAAACTACCCCAAATGTTCAGAGGCACAGCCTTCTGAGCTCATATTGATCTGATCAGCCATAGTCGGACAGGTGTAATTCAACAGCAACATAGTGATGTCATTTGGGTCAACATCCAATCAATTTGGACCATAGCAACAGCTTCCTAATTAGTCTCCTGTTGAAGTGAGTTTCCTAAAGTACAGGTCTCACTATCTTATTCTTTTTTTTTTTTTTTAATAAATTTGAGGGATTCCTTATTGCCTCCAGGGTCGAATATAAAATCCTGTTTGGCTTTGAAAAATCCTTTATAATTTGGCCCTTTCTTACACTTTCAAGATTTTTCTATTTTTTGTTCTTCACTCGGGGCTCTCCCTCTCTTGACTTTGGGCATTGACAATGGCATTTCCTTCCTCATCTCTTTCTCACTGCCTCCCTGAAATGTCAGTTAAAATCTTACCATCTACAAAGACCTTGCTAAGGCCTTTCCTCTGAAAGGAAAAAAAATTCTGTATTTAGCTTGTTTGTATCCCTAGCATTTAGCAAAGTGCCTGGTAAATAATAAATTCTTGATTTGATTCGACAAACCACAAAATCTTTAAAATTACATTTTTATTTTATTACAAATTATATTGAGATATTAAATGTTACATATATAATATGCAATTGTGTTATAAATATGTTAAAACATCATTCTTGTACAAAAATAAAAATTATATTTGAAACCAACTTGTGACATTGTTTTTTAAAGTGTGTTTATTAAATTGAACAAGGCAATGTGAACTCAATCTTCCCTGTCAGGAAGAAGCCCAAATGGCTATTAGCAGATATAACCAATTCTCAGACTATCTTGTTTGCATAAAATGATTGTGAAGAAGGAACTCTTTATCAAACTCCATTGTCCATTTCCCAACTTCTGAAAGTTTTTTTTTTTTTTTTTTCCTGCTGAGGCAATTGGGGTTAAGTGACTTGCTCAGGGTCACATGGTTAGGAAATGTTAAGTGTCTGAGGCCAGATTTGAACTTAGGTCCTCCTGACTTTGAGTATCTTTAAAAGATCTTTTGAGATATTGATTAGCAGACAAGTCTGGGATCTGGTCTTCCAGCTATTCCATATGGCTGCTCTTTGATCCCCTCTAAGTTCCACTTTACTTTCCCGAGAAACCCCCAAGAATGTATTTCCTCTATAAAATATCTGCTTATGAATCTTTTTCAGGATTAAGCCCACTATGAGGGCTTTCTCTCAGTGCCTTCCCTTTAATGGCACCTTTTTCTTGACTACAGCTAACTGGCTAGTTTGCTAAACTCCTCTGTGGATCTAACCTGCCAGGCAATGGTTTACTCTCACCTCATGGATTTTTCCTTTCTCTTGGTTAATTTTGAGTTCCCCTGGAGGAACTTGTTTTTCCCTTTCTAACTATATGTTCTCCCAACTTTTTCATATTTGCCACTTCTATTTTACCTCTTTTGTCCGTAACCTCTTGCCTAATAAAACTCCCTTTTGCCAAAAAGAATAGTCATTGTGAATTTGTCACATGGTTATTTCGAATTATTGCTAACCTGACATCAAAGGTCATTACTTTCTTGTGTATTAAAAAAAACAAAACTGGTTTTCTTTTTCTGCATGTCAATCTTTTTCTGCATAAGTAATTCTTCTGTATACCCCATCCCCACAAGCCCTTCCAGTAACAAGTATAGTCCAGCCATCGAGATGTAGGGCATAAGCAGCTAATTCCAGCTGGGATTGACCCTCCCTGCGGACATCTGCCTTCTGGTAGTCGGGGTGCATTCAGATGTTTCAGGGGCTTTGAAATAAAGTATGTTCAGGGTAAAAAAAAAAAAAGGATGATAGATGAGTAGGAGAAAGAAAAGAGGTTGAGGAAGAAAGAGAAGCAGGAGAGAAGGATTTGGGGCTAAGGAGAGAATAAAGTCGGAAAGGGGGGGAGGAGAGAAAAGGAAAAAGGCTTAGAATGAGTGGTGAAGAGCCGGGAAACACTAGAAAGCTGGGGAAGGAAGGTTGTCATGGAGGGAGGACGACTGAAAGGGCTGGGGTTGGAGGGCAGAAAGAAGAAGAGGGGAGGGAAAGCTGGGGATGAGTAAAGGGAGGGCTGAGGGCCAGGCCATGCCCACGATCGGAATCAGCGCCCAGCCAGTAAAGCCTCGGGATGTCCCGGCAGGCTTCGGTCTGGCCCGCAGTCAGTCAGTCTGTGTCTGCGATGGGAGGAGCAGGGCTGATTTCCAGCCAGATAAATCGTCCGAGAACCGAGTCAATGACAATGTAGGCGACCACTCGGCACCGGCGGTAGATGCTTCTGGAGTGTGTGTCAAGTGTGTGTGAATGTGGATATGTGTACAAACATGTGCATGGGGTCTGGCGGTGGGCTGGGGGGGAGTGTCTTCGAGACTGAGTAGAATGGGGGTCTGTAGAGGATTCTGAGCTGTTCCCCTCCTCCTTCCATTTCCCCCCTTCCCCTTCAGTTTTTTCCCCTCCGCATTGTGAAGCCTCTCGGGCCTCGCAGCCCGGAGCTGGCCCCCGCCCCAGCCCCTCCCCCAGAAGGCCCAGACTGGCCCGGCAGGGTCCTTTCCATCTGAATGGTGGGGAGGGGGAGGGAACGCCATTCCGCCGCTGCTTCTCAAGTGCTCTTTGTGAAGAGGGGGGGCCCAGGGCAGAAAGGCGCTTTTGACCGGAGGCAAGGCATGAACAATCTCGGGCCTCGGCTCCCCGCGGACCCCCGCGGGGACAAAGGGAGTGAACCCGGCCAGAAAATGCGATTCTATTCTTCGCGGCCGCTTTCAGACTCTAAACCCTGCAACCGCCAGCAGCCCTGCCCCGCCCCCTCGGCTATCCAGCTCCGGCCCCTCGGGGCCTCACTTAGAGGAGGAGGAAGTAGTCCCCCGGGGAAAGAAGCCTTCCAGGCTCCCCCACAAACTCTGCTCCATCCCTCAGTTTCCTCCAGCTCACACACATCTTCCCGGCCTTCTCCAGAGATGTTCAGTGGGCTGGGAAGGAACATAGAAGTGTCCTCGAGAAGGACAAGGAGGCTCCAGGCTGGAAACCAGGACTCCGGGGTCGCTCGCTCTTTTCTGGCACAGCTTCAGCTCCCACTCCCTAGGTCCTTTCTCGGGGTTCCCTCCCCCCCTTTCGTGGAAGGGTTCCCGGGACTTGCGGTGTCTCTGGCGTCTCATCAGTCTCTGGGGGAGGCTACAGGGACCACACTGGCTGGTCCCTCCTCCCGGCTGCAGAGTCTCGGAGAGGGATAGGGGGGCGGGGCGGGGAGGTGGGGGCCGTCTGCGAGGCCAGTCCCCTTGGCAGCAGGAGGGGAGAGGACCCGAACAATAGGCCCGGGGGCTGCCGGGCCTTGAATGCAGCACTGTCCCCACCCCCGGTCCAGCCGCGGGAAGGTGGGAGGCGGCGGCGGGCGGGAGGAGGAGGAGGAGAAGCTGGGGAATCTCTTACTAGGCGGCCGGGAGTAGAGGGAGCTGGGCCCCACGGAAGGGCCCGGGACCCGGGAGCTGAGAGCCACCAACCAGGACCAGAGCAACCCCCGGGGAGAAAGCCTGGACCAGGGACCCAGGGAAGTACTGCACATCAGGCAGCAGAAGCAGAACGAAGCAGACTGGACGTAAGGGACAAGGAGATCCGGAGCTAACCCCCGCGAGTCCTTCTCTCGGGCCCCGGGGTGGCCACAGTTTGAGGCAGAAGCTCGGTGCCGCTGATAGGAGGAGCCCGGGTCCAGGACTGCCTGCCGTGGGAACTGAGACCCTGGAGCGTGCGGCTCGCGGCGGCTCGTAAGCGTCCGGGGCTGGAGGTGGCCCCGGGAGCGCATGGCGGCGCCCGGGAGCCCACGGGGGCCATGAGGCCGCTGCCGGGCCGGAGGGACAGCGGCGGCTGGCCAGTGCTGCCGCTTCCGCTCCTGCTCCTGTTCCTGCTCTCGCCGTCGCTGCTGGCCGACGTGGCCGGTCCGGCGCCCGGGGAGCCGTGCTGGGAGGCGCTGCTGCGCTGCCAGGGGGAGCCGGCGTGCGGCTCGGCCTACAGCCAGAGCCAGGCGGCGTGCGAGCCGGTGCTGGGGGGCGCGGGCGGCTGCCCCAGCCACTGCGTGGGCGCGCTGCTGCAGCTCAACGGCACGGAGCGCGGGCCGGCCCTGGAGCGCTGCGAGTGCGGGGCCGACGCGCGCTGCCGCCGTCTCAAGGCGGCCCTGGAGCCGTGCCTGCCGCGGCCCGCGCGCGGTGGCCTGGGCTGCACGGCTGCCCGACGCCGCTGCCAGGCCGAGCCCGCCTGCCGGGACACGCTGGCCTCCTACCTGGCCCGCTGCGGGCAGCTGTTCAACGGGCGCCGCTGCACTGCCGCGTGCCGCGCGGCCATCGGGGCGCTGCTGGCCACCGCCGGGGGCCCGCTGCTGGAGCGCTGCGTGTGCGACGGCGCCGAGCGGCCCTTCTGCCAGGTGCTCAAGGAGAACATGGGCCGCCTGTGCTTCGGCCCCGCGGCCTCCGCCGCCGCCGCCTCCGAGGCCGAGGACGACGAGTATGAGGACGAGGAGGAGACTTCGAGGCCGCCGCCGCCTCCGCCCCACGGCCCCAGCGAGACTCTGTGGGGGCGTTCCCGGGCTGAGCCGCTGCGGCCAGGGTTGGGGCAGGAGCCTGGGCTCTCCCAGGGCGCCCTGGCCCTGGGCCTCCTGGAGCTGGTGATGTGGCTCCTCTTGGGACTCTAGGTGTTCCCCCCACTTGGGTCTCCAAAGCGCTCCCCTTAGTGCCTGAGGTCCAGACCCCATCTGTGCCCTCTTAGATCCCCAGGGACTGCAGAACTCCTGGTATCTGAGAAGCCAGAACCTGGAGGATGGATCTATAAAGGGGGAGGAGCCGGAGGGACCTCCTTCCACCCCTAATCCCCTTTACCGCTCTCCAGGCCCCCTCTGTCCCCGGAGCAGAAATTCAGTGGGAATGGGGCGAAGACACTGTTGTCATCCACACCTGAACCGGAAGGAGCAATATTTCTGACTACTGCTCATCCCACCCGGATGGGGAGCTCACTGCCTGTCTTGGAAACCCATTCTATCAAGAACAGCTCAGAATGTCGGGAAGTTTTCTCTACACTTGTTGGAAATCGGTCTCTACAGATTGCCCACAGAGAGAAAAAATGCAACAAAAATAATGCAGGTGGAAATGTGAAAACCAGATTCCCGCTAATGTTTCTGAATGTAGGGAGACACCTTGTTGGGAGGTAGGAAGGAGGACTGAATTTCTGCCTCCCTGTTCTCTTCCCCCACATAGGGGACCAAGGAATGGCGATTATTCCTGAGAGAGCCACATGATCAGAGGAAGACCCTGACAGTGAAAGGGGAGAGGCTTGGCCTCCACCACCGGCCATCCCCACCCTCCTTTTCCAAAACAGCCTCATCTGTTCAGTGGGGTCTTCTCTCCCTTGCTATCATTTCCTGCAGGACTGAGCTCAGCTCACTCTTCTCACTCCCTAATCTCTCCTCATGTCCATAAATGCAGGGTTCCTTCACTGACTGCTTTCTCCACCCCCTAGTCTTCCGGGCTAACTCAAGGAATCCTGAGCGAGCAGCCTCCCATCAGCCTTTCCCCTAACGGCCACCAGCCAACCAGGGACCAGCCCAGCCCTCCTTTGGGCAAGTCCCCATGTGAATATTGTACAGGGCTGGGAGGGGAGCTTCCCTCTCTGCAAAGACGTTGTATAGAAATAAACCTGTCGGAAGTTTATTTATGTTGTAAAAATGTCAACAGAACCCCCTAGCCCTGGACCCTTCTTCAAACTAAAATAAAATATGAGATTGTGCCATCCATTCTCAGCAGTGTCAGGGTAGATTCTGGGGGTCTGGGAAGGGCCCACCTGGGAAGGGTGGCAAGTAGGGAGACTTCCTAAGCCTTTTCATATAGACCTTAGAGAGCCACACAAACACACAACCCTTACAGGGGAGAATACTGAAGGTTATTCACCTAATGAGTATTTATTAAGCACCCATTGTTCTAGGACAAAAAACACTTGCTGTCCTCAAGGAGCTTACATTCTTGGAATGGGGGGAGGGAGAGGAAAAACCCATATACAAATAAGAAATGTGTGCAAAGCTACTAAGGTCAACTTGGGCAGTTCAGGTTAGGAGACCCCCAAATAGGAGGTGGGGTGGGAGCCAAATCTTGGCAGCTATGGCAGAGGTGAGGAAGTGTATTGCAAGCATTGGGGGTTGAGGGGTGACATCCTTTGCCATGGATGACATGGAGGAGGGAAGCAGAATGGGCAAAGGCTGGTGGTCCAGTTCGGCTAGAACTCATGGAGTGAGTGGAGAATAAGCCTGGACGGGTAAACCGAAGCCGGATTGTGCAGGCTTTGAATGCCAAACCAGTCTATTTCTTATCCACCCACACCTCAAGTTACAAGCAGAGTGGAGCAGGGATCCTCTTGCTCCAAATTCTATGCTCTTTAGGCTGTGCTTACTCGGCTCGGTGTCTGGAGCCATGATTCCTCCAGAGGACTTAGGGCTGGGCTTGAGATCTGGGATGGCCTAAGTAAGGCGTGGACCTTACACCTGTTACATACAGGGCCCCACAAATCGGGGGGAATCTCACTCTCGGACATGGTTCCCTCCAGACCCAAAGCTGGCACAGGGAGCCACAAGCATCACCACTGTGCACCAGGGCTACCAGGCTGTGTACGGGAATGAACTCCAGTCAGGGAAGTGGCAAGGATTGGGTGTATGTTTTGGGGCAGTAAGTGGCGCAGTGGAGAAAGCGCCAGCTCTGAAGTCAGGAGGACCTGAGTTCAAATCTGGTCTCAGACATTTAATACTTCCTGGCTGTGTTGTCCTGGGCAAGTCACTTAATCCCAATTGCCTCAACCAAAAAAAAAAAAAAAAATGTATCCATCTTGGTGGGTCCCTTCTTTTAGGCCAGAACAGCTAAAAACTGAACATGACTTGTTTTCCCTAGTAGGGACTAGCCAGCATTAGCTGATCCAATATAAAAACTATGGAGATACTATGGAAAATGTAGCTCCAGTGTCTCTCCTACCCCACTGCTGCCACCCCCAAAGTCACCAACTAACTCCTTTCCCTTCAGCCAGAAGTCACCCGGGTCCTTCCCTCTCTCCTTGGGCCAAGGGGGAAATCCCAGGAGGATGACGAGAGCACAGATGACTTTAGAAAATAATTTAATTGAGAAAACAATATATTCTCTTAAACCAGACCGTGGATGGGAGGGCAATTCTGCCACAGATACTTGACTAGCCATGTGATCCCAGATTAAGCTATTACCTCTCCGGACTCAGTTTCCTTATCTACAAAATGGGAGTAAAAATAGCACCTACCTCACCGGATTGTCGTGAGGATCAAACACAGTAATATATATAAAGCCCTTTGGAAACCTTCCAACACCACATAAACATTATTATTACAGAACTCTCTCTGGGGAATTGGTTCTGTTTTATTTTTAAACCAAACCAAAGAAAGTGATGCTGCCTCCCACTAGCAAAGCATTTTATATTTTCTGGGGGTTTTCATCTTAATCAGTCCTTTTAATGGTTTTGGCAGAGGAGAAGGGTAGCATAGACCGAGTATCACTCCCATTTTACAGATGAGCAAACTGAAGTCCAAAGGGTCTTGTTGGAGATCCCGCAGCCAATCAAGGGTGGGTTTCTTGACTCCTGTGCCTGGGCTAGCTTACCTCCATCTGAAACCAGCCCCACCAAAAGCCAGCTTCAATCACAGCAGCCCAAGCACCCCCAAGCACTTCCTTTATCCACGCAATGGATTTGGATGGGGACGTGATTCCCCCCCGCCCCCCCAATCTCTTGCTTCCAGATGGGATCCAGTTTCTATAAATCAGCCTGCCACCTCCTGGCCACTTTCTCCACCGCCACCACAGACAAGCAGCTGAACTGACTTCTCCCGGGGAGGACGAGGGCGGTTTCAAGTTAAAGGATTGTTATTTTGTTAAAGCAGGATTGTCTCGGACGCAGCTGACACAAGGAGCCGTTTGGGAAAGTTGCTCCGATTTCAGGGGACCCCGAGTGGGGGTCTCGGTGCACGCCGACTGTGGCCGTGAGCACCAGTCCAGAGGGGAGACTCCAAGCTCAGGGCTCGAGAGAGGGCCCCCAAGCAGGCGCTCTGTAGGGGGCCCACGTCCTGCGCAGGACACGCCATCACCACCCCAAAACCAGGTCCGCCCTTTACCCTCTGAGAAGAATTCCTGGGTCAGCAAGTGAGGTCAGTTGGCCAAGCCCACTAGGCCCCAACCAAGCCCCTAAGACCTAACCGTCAAAGGAGAAATGTCGAGGGGACAATCACAGTTGGGCATTTCTGCTCTTCTAGTGAGTTTGAGGATTAAAGGGGGAAAAGAAATGGGGGGAGTAATAGAGAAGCCCCTTAGCCATGCTTAGAAATAACTGTCAGGGAACTCAGCCCACCAGCAAAGGAAGGTGTTACCCGGGGCGGTGGGAGAGGATAAGGTCAGGGCTCCAGGACACAGGAGGGACTCTTCTTCCAGGAAATCCCCTCCTGGCCCGGCCAGGGCCTGACTCTAAGGGTTTATAATGCGGGGAACACGAGGATGCGATCAGGACTCCAGCAGACAGGACCTTGTTGGTCAGAAACGGGGTCCTCCATTCCCCTCTCTGGGTTAGGAAGCAGACTCCTAGAGTCCCTCCCTACAAGACCCTCATCCCCAGGATGGTCTGCCGGCCCCTCTGCCCTTGCCACCCTCCTCCAGGCTTGCTTCTGGCCACGGGACTCCAGAGGGCCCACAGACACGAGGGGGAGGGCTGCCTCTCAGGCCCCCGGTCACTGCAGGGTACAGGCTGTGTGAGAGAGAAGCAGCAGGAGTCACTCCGAGGTTCCCCCCAAGGCCCCCTCCCCCCGGACGGCAGAGATGGGGAGCTCCTGGGGCCCCAAGCCGCCTCCCCCCACCAGGCCTCTGGGGGGACAAGCTTCCAGTACTCACAGCTCCGCACAGACTCAGACAGCCCATCTCTGTCCGCGGACTCGGCTTCCCATCGAGTCTCCTTCATCTGGGGCGGTGAGAGAAAGGAGAGATGGGGCCCACAGAGGCAGACCCGGATACCGGGATGGGAGAGGGACTGAACAGCGAGGGGGCCAGGGAGGAAGACTAGGAGAAGGGGCACAGAGACAGCCAGAGACGGTCAGCAGGAGAAATACGCCCCAAAACAGAAAAACACCCCATACCTTGATCTGCTCCTTCAGGTACTCCGCGCGCCCCATCAGGGTCTGGATCTGGCAGGGAGAGAGACCAGGGTCTCACCGTGGGCAGGGGCTGCCTTCTCGGACCCCCTCAGCCCCCTCGTGCCAGTCCCCATCTCTGACCTCCTGGGCGGTCTCTGTGGGCACCACACGGTCTGCCACCTGCCGGCTCCGTGTTTTTGTCTGAGCCCCGTGGGGAGCAGAGGTGGAGGGGGGAAGGGACCGCCAGTGCCCAGACCTACCTCGGCATGCAGCAGCTCCCGCCTCCTCCCCGTGGGCTCAGCTGCAAAGAGAAAGGGGCTTTGTGAGACGCAGGCCTGGGGCGGGGAGGGGCTGCCCACAGCCGGCGCTGCCCCCTCACTCACCTGCCAAAAGCAGTAAGAGTTCCCCCAGGCTCTGCTGGTACAGGTCCAGGGCGTCTCCATCATCCTGGCCCTCCTCCTCCTACAAGAGACGTTAGGATCCCTAGGGAGGTCACGGTGGGCGGGGCAGGGGTCCCAGAGAAGGCCCCCCCCCCACGCCAGCCTCCGTCCCCAGGGCACTCACCTTGGCCATAGCCATTGAAGCCACCTCCAGGGCAGCGACGAGGCGGGGTTTGTCTCGGGCCATTTCTGTAACAGCAGGGGCAGAGTTTAGGGGGACGGAGGGAGAACCAGAGCAGCCACCGGGCCCCGGGCCCTCCCTCCCCCCAATCACAGGGGGGCTACAAGTCGGCTCTCAGGGAGCGCCCAGGCCTAAGCCTGGCTCACCGAAGCATCCGTGGAGGCAGGGAGGCCCTTAAGCACTGGCCTTTCCCTGCGTGACACGGCCTCCAAGTGCTCTGACTTTGTCTGCTCCCTTACTCCATAAGCACGTCTAGGCTTTGGGTTCCTGGCGCCCTCAGTCAGGTAGCTGACCGTCTCCCCCCCAGGCCAAGGGATTCAAGCCATGAAGACTGAGCAAGCCACGGAGTCAGAAGGCCTGAGCACGTCTCTGGTCTGACATCCGTGAGAGACAGGGGGCAGGTCAGTCCCCCTCCAACCGGGGGTTCCAGGACCCACTTTGTGGGAGGCTGGCGCTCGGCCCTGGCGTCCCTGTCCTCCAGGAGCTTACATCCTACTGAGGGGTTCCTGGGTCCCCAAGTAATAAACCCAAGGCTATTTCAGGAGGGGCATGGTTACAGATGGCGGGAGAAGGAAAGGCATGAGGACCTCAGGGGGCCAGAGAGCTGCACACCAGGGGGCCAGCGAGCCGCACACTGGGGGCCAGAGAGCCACACACCGGGGGGCCAGAGAGCCGGACACCAGGGGGCCAGAGAGCCGCACACCGGGGGGCCAGCAAGCCAGATACCGGGGGGCCAGAGAGCCAGATATCGGGAGGCCAGAGAGCCGCACAGCGGGGGGCCAGAGAGCCACACACCAGGGGGCCAGAGAGCTGCACACCGGGGGGCCAGCAAGCCAGATACCGGGGGGCCAGAGAGCCAGATATCGGGAGGCCAGAGAGCTGCACAGCGGGGGGCCAGAGAGCCACATACCAGGGGGCCAGAGAGCCGCACATCGGGGGGCCAGAGAGCCGCACATCGGGGGGCCAGCGAGCCGCACACCGGGGGGCCAGAGAGCCGCACACCAGGGGGGCCAGTGAGCCGGACACCGGGGGGCCAGAGAGCCGGACACCGGGGGGCCAGAGAGCCGCACATCGGGGGGGCCAGAGAGCCAGATATCGGGAGGCCAGAGAGCCGCACAGCGGGGGCCAGAGAGCCACACACCAGGGGGCCAGAGAGCTGCACAGCGGGGGGCCAGAGAGCCACACACCAGGGGGCCAGAGAGCTGCACAGCGGGGGGCCAGAGAGCCACACACCAGGGGGCCAGAGAGCTGCACACCGGGGAGCTGCTGCCACAAATCAGTCACGGGGCCGTGGTGAGGAAGGGCTTAGGGGGCCGTGAAGGCAGGGGTACCTTTGAGGAGGTCTCGGGCGCACGTGCCCTGCTGCAGAAGGGCCCGGTTGGAGGAGTTGACCAGGGCTTTGAGCTCCTCGGCCCGAGACACGTACTGTCCCACCTACAAGAAGGAGAAGGATCAGACGGGGCCGGTGCGGGGATGGGGATGGGCGGCCTGCCTTCTCCCCACACCCAGGGCCAAGAAGCCCTAGCCCCGGCTCGGGAGGAGGAGGCGTCCCAGCGTGGGAAGGGTCTGCCTCACACGGCTAAGCCCCGGTTACAGAGCAGGAAGCCGAGGCAGAGAGTCCCACTCTCTAAGGGTTCCGTGGGGTGGGAGGATCTGAGGCTGGCACTCACTGCCCCCTGAGCTCTCACTGACCTTCGCCTTGATCGCCTCCTTGCGCCTGGCGTCCACTTCATCTGAGAGAGGAATGAGGGTGAGGAGGTCATGGGGGGGGCTCTAAGTCCCCCAGGAGGCCCCATAGACAAGTCCTAGAGCCACATGGGCCGGGCAAGCCCTCTCCTCAGCGCCCCTGCCCACCCCGAATGAGCTATAGGAACCTCGGGTTCCTCCTGGCTTTGGGTGGGCCTCCATGCTGGCCACTCCCTCAGGGGCCAGCCCAGGACAGCCCCAATCTCTCACTATCTCTCCGGCAGAAAGTTCTTCCTTCCCCCTGCCCTAATCCCTTCTGCTGCAGTGTTAGTGCCCACAGACTTTTCGGGAGGGGGCCGGCTTCTGCCCCTCCTGGAGGGCAGTTTGGGGCTGGGCCCGGGGCCTACTCACAGTGTAAGGCTGGAACAAAGTAGTCGAGGGCTTTGCAGTAGAGAGACAGGGCAGCCGAGAAATTCCCTTCTTGGTCCTTCTTCACGGCCTCCACCACCAGGGCAGTCTGGGAGGGCGGGGGAGAAGGTCAGGGGAGGCAGGGCCAGGGGCCGCCGGGGCCTGAGGTTCCCTCACCTCCCCCACTTACCGCCTGCTCTAGGCTCCGGCCACACGGCATATGCTCAAGGTCTACAAAGGGGTGACCAAAGAAGTCCTTGAAAGAGATGCGCTTGTCGGGGTCTCGCTCCAGGAGCCGCTGCAGGAGGTCCCGGCAGTTTCGGGAGAGCTGGGGTCGAGTGGGAAGCTGGGGAGACGGGGATCTCGGTAAGCAGGGGACAAGGGAGCAGCAGGATTGGGGCATCGGGAAAGGGACCCCCCGGGTGTGGACGTGGGTCTCTGTGTCTGCCCTAACAGCCCTGAGCGGGGCCAGGTCCGCAGGACCTCGGGCCTGAGATCTCACAGCCCACGGACCACCCGCTTTCTGGCTGAGAAAGTCCCTCAGGACCCCACAGCACCCCGCTGCTTGGCTCTGGACCTACCTCAATCACTCGGTTGCTACGGATTTTCTCCTCCAGCTCTGTGAATGACTTGGAGGCGAAAGGCGGCTGGCCAAAAAGAGCCTCTGGTTCACCGCAGGGGGCATGAGGGGGAGAGAGAGGGAAGTTGGGGAGCAGTTGGGGAGGGGTTCCAAAGGGGAAAGCTAAATCCCTTCTCCACATATTACTAGGAGATACTATATAGGAAAAAAGTGACAGACCCATCTCACAGAGGGGGAAAACTGAGGATCTGGTCAACCCAACTTAGATGTCCCAGCTCTAGAACCAGGAGAACATTGTACACAGTAACAGCAACACTTGCAATGATCAGAGAGATTTAGCAATGACCCAAGACAATTCCAACGGGCTTGTGATGGAAAATGCATCCGTATCCAGAGAAAGAACTTTGCAGTCTGAATGCAGAGCTTTCAGACTATTTTTACTTTTTTGTTGTTTTCTTTCTTTCTTGTGGTTTTCCCCTTTTTTCTGATTCTTCTTTTATAAGATGACTAACGTAGAAATGTGCTTCACATGATTGCACATGTATAGTCTATATTGGATTGCTTCTTTCTTGGGGAAATAAGAGGAGAAAAATTTGGAACACAAAGCCTTACAAAAATGAATGTTGAAAACTATCTTTATATGTAATTGGAAAAATAAAATACTACTAAAAAAAAGAAAACTACATGTAATTGGGAAAATAACATACTACTGAGAAATAAAAAGAAAAAAAAGAAAACTATCTTTATATATGAATATATATATGGAAAAATAAAATACTACTGAAAAAAGAAAACTATCTTTACATGTGATAAGAAAAATAAAATACTAATGAGAAAAAAAGGATAACTATCTTTACACAGGATTGGAAAAATAAATACTACTGAAAAAAGGAAAATATAACTATCTTTACATGTAATTGGAAAAAATAAAATACTACTAAAAAAGAAAACTATCTTTACATGTAATTGGGGAAAAAATAGTATTGAGTGCAAAAAAAGGAAAGAAAAAAAAAAAGGGACATCCCAGCTCCAAGTTCCTGGGCCCTCTCTTCCTTGCTAGGACTAAAGGTGATAGGAAGTCCCCATGGCCCTCTCTCCGGGTGCAGATGGCTCTCTCCATCACGTCTACTGGAATTGACCTGAGTCATCTCATGGTTGAGAAGAGCCACAACCATCAGAATACATAAATACAGTATTTTTGGTGCCGTGTACAATGATCTCCTGGTTTTGCTCATTTCACTCAGCATCAGTTCATGTAGGTCTCTCCAAGCCTCTCTGAAATCATCCTGCTGATCATTTCTTATAGAACAACAATATTCTATAACATTCATATATCACAGTTTACCCTGCCATTCTCCAATTGATGGGCATCCATTCAATTTCCAGTTTCTGCCACTACAAACAGGGCTGCTACAAACATTTTTGCACATCCTTTCCCTCCTTTAAGATCTCTTTGGGATATAATCCCAGATACACTGCTGGATCAAAAGGTTTGTGTACAGTTTTACAGCCTTTTGAGCATAGTTCCAAATTGCTCTCCAGAATGGTTTGGATCCATTCACGACTCCACCAACAATCTATCAGTTTTCCCTCATTCCCTCCAACATTCATCATTATCTTTTCCTGCCATCTTAGCCAATCTGACAGGTGCCCAGCACATTTTCTAAATTAGAAAACTGAGCAAAGGGTCTTTCCTCAAGTCATCCAACAAGTCTGACCCGAAACTAGAATCTACACCTCCTAAGCACCAGCTCAGGATGCCCTCCCTCCAACAATTCACACTGTGCCCCCTGCCCAGCTCCATCATTCATTCCTTCTCTTTCCATGACCCGACTGCTTCTTTCTCCTCTCCCTGGACACATGGGGCAGTGGGGAGGGGGAACGGGAGAAGGGGAGTGTGACTCTGGAAGGCTCTGCTGGGTCCCCCTGGCCCCACTGGGAGAAGCCCTCCTTACCATACAGGATGACGCCAACGGACCAGAGATCCACCCGGGCATCGTACTGCCGCCGACACACCATCTCGGGGGCCATGTAAAGGGGGGAGCCTCGGAGCACGTGCTTCTCATCCCATGGGGACATGTGCTGTGCAAAGCCAAAGTCTTGGGGGGGGGAGAGACCAGGTCAGAGTAAGGGCCAAGTCTTGGGGGATGACTGGCAGGGAAGCACTCCTCCCCCCCAAGCCGACAGTATTTGTGAGGCTGATGATGCAAGGCTCTCCGTAATCTGGGCTTATCCCTCCACTCCAATATCACGTCCTGTAGCCCTCCACTGATCCACTGTCCATACCGCTCCCACCCCTAAGGGCAGCTTCTTTTCTCTATCTACCCCAATCCTGTGCCCTTCCAGGCCCAGCTCAAACATCACCTCCTCCAGGAAAGCTCCCCAGCTGCAGCCCACAGGGATCTCTCCCTTCCCACCCAGGACCTCATTCTATCCGGTTTCATTGCTTCCTCTCATTGTTCTTCCCAGCTACTGCCCTGGCTACAAACTGGGAGCCCTCAAGAATTAAGGTCAAAGTGGTGTAGCATCTAAATTCTTAAAAGAGAAATTAAGAGAGCTGCAAGAAGAAATAGAGAGCAAAACTATAATAGTGGGAGATCTCAACCTTGCACTCTCAGAATTAGATAAATCAAACCACAAAATAAATAAGAAAGAAATCAAAGAGGTAAATAGAATACTAGAAAAATTAGATATGATAGATCTCTGGAGAAAATGTAATGCAGACAGAAAGGAATACACTTTCTTTTCAGCAGTTCATGGAACCTATACAAAAATTGACCATATATTAGGACATAAAAACCTCAAACTCAAATGCAGTAAGGCAGAAATAGTAAATGCATCCTTTTCAGACCATGATGCAATGAAAATTACATTCAACAAAAAGCCAGGGGAAAGTAGATCAAAAAACAATCGGAAACTAAATAATCTCATACTAAAGACTGATTGGGTAAAACAGAATCATAGGCATAATTAATAACTTCACTCAAGAAAATGATAATAATGAGACATCATACCAAAATGTATGGGATGCAGCCAAAGCGGTAATAAGGGGAAATTTCATATCTCTAGAGCCCTATTTGTATAAAATAGAGAAAGAGAAGGTCAATGAATTGGGCTTGCAACTAAAAATGCTAGGAAAGGAACAAATAAAAAACCCCCAGTCAAACACTAAACTTGAAATTCTAAAAATAAAAAGAGAGATCAATAAAATTGAAAGTAAAAAAACTATTGAATTAATTAATAAAACTAAGAGTTGGTTCTATGAAAAAACCAACAAAATAGACAAACCCTTAGTAAATCTGATTAAAAAAAGGAAAGAGGAAAATCAAATTGTTAGTCTTAAAAGTGAAAAGGGAGAACTCGCCACTAACGAAGAAGAAATTAGAGCAATAATTAGGAGTTACTTTGCCCAACTTTATGCCAATAAATTCGACAACTTAAATGAAATAGAAGAATACCTCCAAAAATATAGCTTGCCTAGATTAACAGAGCAAGAAGTAAATAGACTAAACAGTCCCATCTCAGAAAAAGAAATAGAACAAACTATCAATCAACTCCCTAAGAAAAAATCCCCAGGATCAGATGGATTTACATGTGAATTCTATCAAACATTTAAAGAACAATTAACTCCAATGCTAAATAAACTATTTGAAAAAATAGGGATTGAAGGAGTCCTACCAAACTCCTTTTATGACACAGACATGGTACTGATACCTAAACCAGGTAGGCTGAAAACAGAGAAAGAAAATTATAGATCAATCTCCCTAATGAATATTGATGCTAAAATCTTAAATAAAATATTAGCAAAAAGATTACAGAAAATCATCCCCAGGATAATACACTATGACTAAGTAGGATTTATACCAGGAATGCAGGGCTGGTTCAATATTAGGAAAACTATTAGCATAATTAGCCATATTAATAATCAAATTAACAAAAACCATATGATCATCTCAATAGATGCAGAAAAAGCATATGATAAAATCCAACATCCATTCCTAATAAAAACACTTGAGAGCATAGGAATAAATGGACTTTTCCTTAAAATAGTAAGGAGCATATATTTAAAACCTTCAGTAAGCATCATATGCAATGGGGAAAAACTGGAACCTTTCCCAGTAAGCTCTGGAGTGAAGCAAGGTTGCCCACTATCACCATTATTATTCAATATCGTATTAGAAACACTAGCCTCTGCAATAAGAGTCGAGAAAGAGATTAAAGGAATTAGAGTAGGCAATGAGGAAACCAAACTATCACTCTTTGCAGATGATATAATGGTATACCTAGAGAACCCCAGAGATTCTACTAAAAAGCTATTAGAAATAATTCATAATTTTAGCAAAGTAGCAGGATACAAAATAAATCCCCATAAATCCTCAGCATTTTTATACATCACCAACAAAATCCAAGAGCAAGAGATACAAAGAGAAATTCCATTCAAAATAACTGTTGATAGCATAAAATATTTGGGAATCTATTTACCAAAGGAAAGTCAGGAATTATATGAGCAAAATTGCAAAAAAGTTTCCACACAAATAAAGTCAGACTTAAATAATTGGAAAAATATTAAGTGCTCTTGGATAGGCCGAGCGAATGTAATAAAGATGACAATACTCCCTAAACTAATCTATTTATTTAGTGCTATACCAATCAGACTTCCAAGAAAATATTTTAATGATCTAGAAAAATAACAACAAAATTCATATGGAACAATAAAAAGTCGAGAATCTCAAGGGAATTAATGAAAAAAAAAATCAAATGAAGGTGGTCTAGCTGTACCTGATCTTAAATTATATTATAAAGCAGCAGTCACCAAAACCATTTGATATTGGCTAAGAAATAGATTAGTGGATCAGTGGAAAAGGATAGGTTCACAAGACAGAATAGTCAACTATAGTAATCTAGTGTTTGACAAACCCAAAGATCCTAACTTTTGGGATAAGAATTCATTATTTGATAAAAACTGCTGGGATAACTGGAAATTAGTGTGGCAGAAATTAGGCATGGACCCACACTTAACACCATATGCCAAGATAAGATCAAAATGGGTCCATGACCTAGGCATAAAGAACGAGATTATAAATAAATTAGAGGAACATAGGATAGTTTATCTCTCAGACTTGTGGAGGAGGAAGAAATTTGTGACCAAAGATGAACTAGAGACCATTACTGATCACAGAATAGAAAATTTCGATTACTTCAAATTAAAAAGCCTTTGTACAAACAGAACTAATGCAAACAAGATTAGAAGGGAAGCAACAAACTGGGAAAACATCTTCACAGTTAAAGGTTCTGATAAAGGCCTCATTTCCAAAATATATAGAGAACTGACTCTAATTTATAAGAAATCAAGCCATTTTCCAATTGATAAATGGTCAAAGGATATGAACAGACAATTTTCAGATGATGAAATTGAAACTATTACCACTCATATGAAAGAATGTTCCAAATCACTATTGATCAGAGAAATGCAAATTAAGACAACTCTGAGATATCACTACACACCTGTCAGATTGGCTAAGATGACAGGAAAAAATAATGCTGAATGTTGGAGGGGATGCAGGAAAACTGGGACACTGATGCATTGTTGGTGGAGTTGTGAACAAATCCAACCATTCTGGAGAGCAATCTGGAATTATGCCCAAAAAAATATCAAATTGTGCATACTCTTTGATCCAGCAATGGTACTACTGGGCTTATACCCCAAAGAAATACTAAAGAAGGGAAAGGGACCTGTATGTGCCAAAATGTTTGTGGCAGCCCTGTTTGTAGTGGCTAATCAATTGGATTCATCAATTGGAGAATGGCTGGGTAAATTGTGGTATATGAATGTTATGGAATATTATTGTTCTGTAAGAAATGACCAGCAGGATGAATACAGAGAGGACTGGCGAGACTTAAATGAACTGATGCTAAGTGAAATGAGCAGAACCAGGAGATCATTATACACTTCGACAACGATATTGTATGAGGATGTATTCTGATGGAAGTGAATCTCTTCAACAAAGAGAAGATCTAACTCAGTTTTGATTGATCAATGATAGACAGAAGCAGCTACACCAAAAGAAAAAACACTGGGAAATGAATGTAAACTATTTGCATTTTTGTTTTTCTTCCCAGGTTATTTTTACCTTCTGAATCCAATTCTCCCTGTGCAACAAGAGAACTGTTCGGTTCTGCAAACATATACTGTATCTAGGATATACTGCAACATATCTAACATATATAGGACTGCTTGCCATCTAGGGGAGGGGGTGGAGGGAGGGAGGGGAAAAATCGGAACAGAAACGAGTGCAAGGGATAATGTTGTAAAAAAATTTCCCTGACATGGATTCTGTTAATATAAAGTTATTATTAAATAAAATAAAATATTAAAAAAAAAAAGAGTTAAGGATCAGTCTGTGGTTTAGATTAGGGCCAGTTTGTGGCCAGGATTAGGGCCAATCTGTGTTTCAAATTAGGGCCAATCTGGGTCAAAGGATATGAACAGGTAGAATGAATGAAGCAATCAAAGCTATATTTAGTCATATGAAAAAATACATTATTATTGATTATAAAAATGCAAATTAAAACAGCTTTTGCTTTCATCTCACACCTGTCAGATTGGCTAATGTGACAGAAGGGGAGAAAATATTAAATATTCCAGGGGATGTGGGAAAATTGGGACACTAAGACACTATTGATGGAACTGTGTCCTGATCCAAGCATTTGGGAGAGCAATTTGGAACTCTACTCAAAGAGTTATAAAATTGTATGCCCTTTGACCCAGCAATACCACGATTAGTTCTGTTTCCCAAGGTGATTGGGGAAAAGGAAAAGAACCCCAATACTGTAAAATATTTATAACAGCTCTCCTTGTGGTGGCAAAGAACTAGAAACTGCAGGGATGTCCATCAAGTGGGGAATGGCTGAACAAGTTGTGGTGTTGGCTATGATAGAATTCTAACGTGCCATAAAATATGCTGAGCAGGGTGCTCTTGGCAACCTGTGGAAAGACCTGCATAATAGTGATTTTCATCATTTTTTTAAAAGCTGTATTTCAAGCTAGAATGGAATTCATGGAAATGTTTCACTTTGAGGTTGTGGAAGAGCTAGGAATAATGAACAGTTCAGAAATAAGAGGATATCGTACAAAGAAACAGCATTCTATGCTGTGAGAATAACTGTGAACGACTAAGTTATTCTGAGTATTAGAAATATTCAAGTCAACGCAATTCAAGTCAAGTAAATTACAAAGGATCTTGTAGGAAGATGCTATCAACCTCCAGAAAAAGAACTAATAAACAGAAGTATGTACAGTATGGTTTTACGTGTGTGTGTGTGTGTGTGTGTGTGTGTGTGTGTGTGTAGGTATGTATGGATACAGATATATATATCCACATAGCCATATTATGGATATAAATTTATATAGATGTCTCCGTGTGTGTGTGAGAGAGAGAGAGAAATGGTGGCCTTCTCTAGTGCAGGGTGGGGAGAGAAGAAGCCAGTTTGGAATTTAAAACATAACCAAAAAAAATTAAATTTTAAAAAAAGTTTTAAAAAAGTCAATCTGTGGTCAGAGTCAGGGGTCAGCCTGAAGGTTAGGGGTCAGTCTGTGGCCAGGGTTAGGGATCAGTTCCTAGATGTCGGAGTGTGACATCTTTTTATTTTCCCCACATCACTGACCACGAGCCCCCTTGGACAGGATGGGCCCAGACACAGGCCCAGACACAATCCCAGCCTCAGCGTGGGGCCCAGAGGCTCAGACACCCCAAAGCAGGTGGGAGTTCTCCGCCAGGTCAAGGCTGAAGTGAATAAGACTTCGTAGGACCACAGACTGAGAGAGGAAGAGGGAGAGAGGCCTCCACACCTGGCCCTTCCTTTGTGGAGGGCACCGGATCCACTGAGGGAGAGCAGCTCCTCCGAGATCCCCATGGGAGGAAGGGGCCGAGCGGGGATTCAAACCAGGCTTTCCTCTCCTCTGCGTAGACACCCCCCACCGTCTGGCCAGAGTCTCCCAACCCCGATGGGCCGGGGAACTGAACATGGAAAAATGCGATCACTTCCATGCCTGAGAATGACCCCTGGTCCTAGAGATGGAACTCTAACCCTGGCCTGCCCCCTAACTTGGACAATCAACTCCCTTAAAACTGTTCCCAAGGGATGCCAGGGAGAGGGTCTGTGGCAGCCTCCTTGATGCTCTCTGTCCCCACAGATGAAGTTCGGGCCAATAATGATCTGCTCCAGTGAAGGGAGAGGAGGGAGAAAAGGAAGGAGGAGAAGGGAGGGGAGAGGAGGGAGAAAAGGAAGGAGGAGAGGGGAGGGGAGAGGAGGAAAAGGGAGGGGCCGCCCTCTCCTGCATCGGCCCCCACTCACCGGCCAGCTTGAGGTGAGGCTTCTCCAGGGAGCTCAGCAGGATGTTCTGTGGCTTCAGATCCAGGTGGGAAATGTTACGGCCATTCAGAAACTGAAGAGCACTGGCTGAAGTGCAGAAAGTGGGGGACAAGGGACTGAATGCCAGAGGGTCTCCCTGGGCCCCTTCCCCCTCATGAGCTTCCTGTTGCCCACAGTCCCGGAGGGGAGGCAGAGCACCATCCGGACACCCTGGCTCCTACCTGGTCCTTCGAGGCCTTCTCAACTGCTCCCTCTGTGCCCCCGCCCCATCGAAAGCCCCTGTTCTAGCTCTGGGTTCTTTGCTGCCTCCTGCCAGCCCGGGAGGACCGTTCTCCTGGCCATCCCTGCCTGTGATGCCCCCTTGCCCCCTTCCTCCTCCCCAAAGCCTTTACCCAGTTGCTGCAGGAAGATGCGAGCCACCTTCTCCGGCAGGATGCGGCGGGTGCGGATGAAGCGGGACAGATCGCCCCCGGCACAGAATTCCATGATGAGGTAGATGTTGTCACTGTCCCACTGGGGGGGCACAAGGAGGAGGGCAACAGCGTCAGTCATTGTGCCCGAGAGGCTGGCAAAGACTTTCGTGCATTATCTCACCCAGCCCTCCCAGCATCCCTAGGGGGTGGGCACAATCATTCTCCTTATTCTCCACAAAACTCAGGGATTGATAGCAATAGCTTTTGAGGAGACACTTGAATCCAGGCCTTCCTGCCTAGATCAGGGCTTTACCCTCAACCAGAGGCAGTGAGACAACACAGTGTATACAGGCTGGTCAAAAGATCTGCATTCAAATCCAGCTTTAGACACTTATCCACTGTGTGACCCCAAGCAATTTATTTAATCTCTATTTCAGCTTCCTTAGCTAAAACACGGAGATAATAATAATAGTAACTCCTCAGAGAGCTGTGGTGGGGACATAATAATAAAGAATTGTTTTTAGTAGCACAGCTACCCTCCCTACAGTATCTGCTCTGGGCTGGGCACCGTGCTGGGGAAGCATTTTACCATTATCATCTCATTTTCAAGCCCTTATCATTATAAGCTTAATAACCAGGCCTGTTCTGGGCGCCCGCAGCAGTGCCAGGCGGGGCTGTAGCAGTCCCAGGCCGGGCCCCATAGCAGTCCCAGGCCGGGCCCCGGAGCAGTCCCAGGCTGGGCCCCACAGCAGTCCCAGGGGGCCACGTAGCAGTACCAGGCCAGGCCACGTAGCAGTCCCAGGCCGGGCTGTAGCAGTCCCAGGCCGGGCCCCGCAGCAGTCTCAGGCTGGGCTGTAGCAGTCCCAGGCCGGGCCCCGCAGCAGTCTCAGGCTGGGCTGTAGCAGTCCCAGGCCGGGCCCCGCAGCAGTCCCAGGCCGGGCCCCGCAGCAGTCTCAGGCTGGGCTGTAGCAGTCCCAGGCCGGGCCCCGCAGCAGTCCCAGGCCGGGCCCCACAGCAGTCCCAGGCGGGCCACATAGCAGTCCCAGGCTGGGCCCCACACCAGTCCCAGGGGACCACGTAGCAGTCCCAGGCCGGGCTGTAGCAGTCCCAGGGGGCCACGTAGAAATCCCAGGCCGGGCCCGTAGCAGTCCCAGGCCGGGCCCCGCAGCAGTCCCAGGCCGGGCCCCGCAGCAGTCCCAGGCGGGGCCCCGCAGCAGTCCCAGGCCGGGCCCCGCAGCAGTCCCAGGCGGGGCCACCCTTGCCCTCCCAGAGCCCCGACCACTTCCTTCTCCACCTCCATCCCCAGACCTGGAAGTCCTTCAGCTCCACGATGTGGGGGTGTCGGATAGCTTTGAGGATCTCAATTTCAGTCAGCAGGTTCTCCACGGATGCCTTGTTCAGACTCTTCTTGCTCACACACTTGATGGCTACCACTTCCCGGGTGTCCTTCTGGGAGACGGACAGGGAGGCAAATATAAACCGGGCCTGGTTAGGGAGCGGCCTCTGGGACCAAGAGATGCAGTTTCCCCTCATCCCGTGCTCTGGGTCATCAAGCAGTGTAACCTGGGCAAGTCACTTAACCCCAATGGCCTCAGGGAAAAAAAGCTTATGTTCTACTTACACCACATAAACACATAGGAAAAATAAAAACTTTATAGAGACAATAAGACATTTTGTTTTACATATGGGAGCACCAACCACCGGGAAAGTCTGGAAATGCTTTTAGTAGGAGGTGCCATTTGAACCAAGCCTTGAAAGAAGCTGGAAATAGTAATAACTGTCATTTATATGATGTTTATTAAGTGCCAGAAACGCTGCCAAGACTTTACAAATCTCTGATTCCCACAACAACTCAGTGCTGTCATTTATCCCCATTTTACAGATCGGAAACTGAAACAAACAGGTTAAGTGGTTTGTTCAAGGTCACTCAGCTAGTCCAGAGGTTGGTTTTCTAGGAGACAATCGAGGGAGGGAATTCCGATCCCAAGCCGGACAAAGGCACCGAGAGGGGAGATACTGGCTGTAGTACACAGGAAACACAAGGACGGAATACAGATGGGGGAAGGGTCATAACGGGAGGCCGCTCAGGAGCCTGGATGGTCCTAGCAGCTCCAAGGGGCCCAAAGGGCCGACGCATGCGAGGCGTGGGGATCCAGTGCAGGACCGTCCCCACCCCGACCTCTCACGGAAATACCCCAAGGAGGAGGAGCCCGCCCGTCTACTCTGGACAGCTCCCGGAGGCAGAGGCGACTGTCCGGAGGACGCCCTGGGGAAGCCTCGAACTCGGGCTCTCTTTCCCAGTCTCAGGGAGGAGGAACTGGGCGGAGGAGAGGAGGGAGCCTTCCTTCAGGGCCGGCCCACGTGCCCCTTTTAGGGAAAGCCTTCCCGGGTCTCCGCTAATGACTCCCCATTTGTCTACTTTGTCCGGGGGGTGGGGTGGGGAACGCTGGGGGGCACCCGGGGCACGGAAGCTCCCGGAGGGCAGGGAGGGAGGTTTGCTGTGGGAATGAAAGCTCCCGGAGTGGGGGGGTGGGGGGAGGGAATCTGCTGTGGTTTGTTTTTCTCCGCCTCGGTTCCCACGGTTCACGGGGCTCGGGGAAGGGAACTGAAAAGAAAATGGGGAGTAAAGCCTCCAAAGCATTTTCCCACCCACCACACCTGGGAGCTCAGAAAGCGGCCAGGCCGAGGAGGGTTGGAGGCCTGGGGCCATAGGGTCCGGGGCTCGTGGGGCAGGCGGGGAGCCCCTCCTCCAGCCCTCCGCCCTCGCCCTTCCCTCTCCCAGCGCAGCTCCGGGCCACTGAATTGATCTCGTTTCTCGGAATGGGCCGCTCTGGGCCAGGATTTCCCGGCCTGCTTTGGGGCGGGAGCGAGGCGTAGCCCAAGCCGGGCTCCGGGAAGCCCCTGAGAAATTCCTCTTCTCCCAGGGCTCCTTCCCCCGCGCCCGCCCCTCACCTTGCCGTAGGCCTTGTACACTGTGGCGTAAGTCCCGCTGCCCAGCCGTTCCGTGAGGATGAAGCCGTCGAGGCGCGGGGGCGCCCAGCCGGGCCCCGCCATGGTGGTCGCGGCCCCGGCCCCGGCCCCGGCCCCCGCCGTGCGCGGCGCTCGGCAGCGCAGGCCCGGCCGCCGCTTCCTGGTTGCGGGCCCGGCTCCGCGCTGCCCCCAGCGCCGGCCGTGAGCAGTGCAGGGCGGCCGTTCTCGGGGCGCGAGGAACTCGGGACCATCCCTTTACACGCGAGGAAACTGAGGCCCCGCGGCCGGGCCACGGCTCTTCCCATTGGATTGCCTGCGCCCCCCAGGCCTTCCCTTTTCCTGGGGATGAGGAGGTCACAGAAGAGTTGGGCCCCAGACCCCGCTCGGCCCTGGCCCCCCACTCCCCGGGCCACCCGTTCTTCATCTTTTCAAGAACCTAAAACATCAAATAAAACGGCATTTCCGTTTCCATCCCAGAGAAGCGGTGTCCCTGAAGCTCAAATGCACGGTGCAGAGGCGCTCCCCCTCTTGTAAAGCCCGCGGTTCCCGGAGCTCCCCAGCGCTTCTACGCTCCCGCTCCTCTCCAACTGGGAAGGCAAATTCAGGCCAAATCGAGCATCATCCGGCAAACGGCTGCCCGCTATTTAAGCCTTTCCCTGGCTAGTTTCTGGCAGAGAGGGGGTGTAGATTGGAGGCAGCACGGCCCCCTTTTCCTCGGCATTAATGATTTTGGAGGTTTGATCCTCACACCAGCTCTGTGAGCCGGTTCTAACTTAGCTGGTGTCCGCTAGGACCTGTGTTTGCCCTTTAAACCCCAATGCTTCTCTTGGGCACCTGAGCATCTCCCTTCAAGCCACCCTTGGGCAATCTTCCCCACCCCCTTTGCCCCATCATTTTCGGGCTCCCAAGAAAAGATGTTTGCACACTAGGAATGGTCCATTTTTTATATCTGTATTGTTTTTATTTAAAGCACAAAAGTTAAGACATAACATACATTTGTACACAGAAAGGAAAAAAAATATCTTGGGAATAAAAGTAGGGAGTTGTCAAAATCTCATTCATTGCCACTATTGCTAGGACCGTTTGAGGCCAGAAAGGGATCAGGCAAACAGCACTGAGGCTGGGGGTGTCGGTCACAAAGCCCAGACCAGCCCCAACTTGACTGGATTAGAGCAGTCGGTCAGGAGAGATCACAGGTGCCTCCTTCCCTCCTCCCACTCCCTTCCTGCCCCCAGGCTCTGCAGGACTGGCCTTAGTTTTGCTTCTAGAGCCAGGGGACAAAAAGGGTCCAGCAGTCTTCCAGCTAAACCCTGGAGGGCTGGACCATGGTCTAGAGCCCTGCTAAGTTTTCTGGGAGAACAGCTGGAAGTTGGGTTCTTCCCAAGTCCAGTGCTCCATTGCAACGGAAAGGAGTGATGGGGAGAGAAGCTAGGACAGAGAGTAAAGGGACCACAGCAGAAGCGGGGTCTGTGGGCTCAATGGGCCAATCAGCTGCCCACAGGCCCAAAGCCTCAGGATTGGGAAGAGAATGGATGCCCCGACTCCCCTCTCCCCTCCACACCCCCCAGTCCGGAGCAAAGCCCCCTGAAGGGCCTTCAAGCATCTCAGTCCCCGAGGATGGGGGGAACCCCAAGTTCAGGAGCTTTGGGGGAGGGGAATGACAGTAAGGCACTTGTTGCTCATGGGCAGGGATTCCAGTTCCCTTCCCAGGGGAGGGGTAGCGAAATCCTGGCAGGGGCCGGAGATGGAGCTGCTCTCCAATCTGGGCAATGAGTTAGTGTCCTGAACCCAGCCTCACTGCCCTCCTGCCACAGGTTCTCTGAAGTCACAAATACATTGATTTTTCAGCCGACAGGCAGTGGCAAAGGGGGGACTCCCCCTTAGTCCCTTCCCCACTGTAAAAATTGGGGGCCACTGAACATCCTGATGGCCACCTGTACAAGGGGGCATTGTGCTGGAGGTGCCAGAGTCCCCCCCCTGCCCTGCCCTGGATCCTCTCCCCGAGCCACAGAAATTTAAAAGCCCAGCCAGGGGCAACCTATCACAAATAAGGGGACCCCCACAACCAAACCCCACCGCTTGAGGACAGGAACTCCACCAAATTACTAGCAACACAAAAGACAAGACAGACCTGGGCTAACTTTTGTGTTTCGGGGTGTGTGTGGGTGTGTGAGTATAAAAAACTGACCCTCCAGGAGGGAAAGCTGGCTGCTGAGAAACATGGGATGAGTGGCAGGTGAGACCCATCTCTGTCTCTTAGCTGGAACCGTTAAGTAAGCAAGGTACCCCAGAAAGTGCATCTCAGGAGGAGGCAGCGAGACGAGTGAAAGAAAAGGGCTGGCAAAGATGGGGCTAATTTCCCTGGAACGCTCCTCGGGCAGCACCGGCTGCTGTGTTTCGGAAGGTCCTGCTGGCGAAGATACCCTGGGAGAATTCCTCCTGGGCCTGCTGGAAGCTGGCGCCCGTGCGTCGGTACAGGGAGTGCACCTGAGGGAAAGCAAGCCAGAGAACCAGAGCAGATGGTGAGAGCTCTGCCCCAGGGACCGTATTGCCATCTCTGCTCCTTTAACTCCTGAGAACCCTCTTATCGGAAGTGGATCTCCCTTTTAATTGGGGATGTGAGGAGGGATAAACAAAGGCTTGTCTTGCCAGGTTCCTCCTCCTCAACCTCTTCTCCTCCTCCTCTTCCCTTTTTGCTCCTTCCCATCCTGGTGCTCCTCCTCTTCCTCCTCCCATCTCCCTTCTCCCCCTTCCCTCTTCCTCCTCTTCCCTTTTTGCTCCTCCCCATCCTGCTGCTCCTCCTTCTCATCTCCTTCCTTCCTCTGCATTTTCTGCCTCTCATCTGTGGACACAAGCCTTACCCGCTTCAGCAGGAAGAGGGAGAGGACAGCACAGAGGGTGAAGAAGCCAGCCACCACCATCATGATGACTGACACGGCGATGGGCGAGTCAGCCTTCACTGTGGACACAGCAGTGATCCAGCCACTGAAAAGGGGAAGGGACAGTGAGCTGCTGGGAACTCGGGGGAGAAGCCCCGCGGGGCCAGCCTCATCCCAGGGCCCAAAGCTGCTCCAAAAAAGCAGGCGTCATCAGACTGGCCCAGACGGATCTGGAGCAAGGAGCCAGGTATTTTGAGCATTGTTCAAGCAGAAGGGAATTGTTTTCCAATTACCCATCTTCCTCCTTCCTCGGCAAGGGGTCTGTCTTGCTCTGGGCCCTCCCGTGATGGATTTCCTTGGAGCTTATCCATGCTACCAGAAGCAGGTGTATGCAATCTCACTGGGGGGTTCTTAACCTTGGGCTGTAGAGATTTCCAAGATTCCCTGAATGTTTTTTAAAAACCCAATCTGATGCCTGCATTTCAATAAAAGTGGTTTCCTTTGTAATCCCGTGCATTTTGCTACATTTAAGCATTCTGTTCTGAGCAGGGAAGCACAGGGTGAGTGATGCTGTGTGACCCAAAATTCTGCCTGGAAAGCCTCAGACTCCCCACCATCCTGAAAAGGCCCTTCTGGTGGGAAGCTATCCTCCTCAAGCCTGGGAGGAACAAGCTTCTTCATATAGCCCCCCTGCTGGAGACGCGGCCTGCAATCTTCAACTTCAGCCTGAAATCCTGCCTCATCACTCTGCCCTCCCTTGGCCACATATGCCCAAGCAGCCGCCTCCTGGCTGTTTCTCTCCCTCCCAAATTCTGGCATTTGCCCTGACTGACCTCCATGCCCCAGAATTCTCCCTCCCCATCTCAGCCTCTTGGCTTCCCAGGTTTCCTTCAAGTCTCAGCAAAAAAATCCCACCTCCTCCCTTAGCAGCTTGGCACAGTGCCGGGCACCTAGTGTTTAATAAATCTTAGTTACTGAAAAAAAAAAATCACCTTCCATCAGAATCCTCTGCCAGTCCCTCTAAAGCTAGGAGTGCCATCTGTCTGAGACTGCTTTCCATTTCTACAGCAAAGATGCAGAATGAAAGGACGTTCACACAGGTTACATGTAACGTATCTCTTAGGCAGGCAGAGCTGTTTGCATGAGGTCTCCCCTTCAGAGAATGAGCTCCCTGCGGGCAGGCACTATCTTTGCTTTTCTTTCTATTTCCAGCATTGGCCAAGTGTCCAGTGCATAACAAGCACTCAATAAATGCTTGTCAGCTCAATCTAACAAGCAAAGAAGCAACCCTGCTTGCCACTATCACTGCCAAGAATTTAAGATTTAAGGATGGGCCTGCCATCACTCAGGAGCCTTTCTCAGGGCTGCAGCTGCTGTGGCCCTAAATTGGAGAAGCCCTCCATTTGCCTTTCCCATGATCCTTGGGGCATGAGGAGCAAAAAGGTGACTGAGGTCTGAGGGGCTAGAAGATATTCTTAACATCACAGAACCACTGAGCTGGGAAGAACGGGCCCTAGAGACAGGCCCGGAGAAGGGAGAGCAACACCCAAGGCAGGGTCAGCCAGTGAGCGAGCCACAGGAAGCTGCATCTCTCGGCTTCCAGTGAACCCAGCATCCCTGCAGGAACTACTATCACTGTTCCCCCTCGCCTCCTCCCAGGGATTCTACTAAGGTACTGAGGACCCATGGAGGCCTCTAATCAGAAAGAGAAAGAATTAGAATGAGAAGCAGCAAAGTGGGCCAGGAAAAGAACTACAGAGAGAGCTGGGGAGGGAGGACAAGAGAAGGGAGAGAGAGGAGGAGAAAGAAGAAAGAAGGAGAGACAGGAAAAGAGAACAGGAGGGAAGGGGAGAAGGAATGAGGGAGTCAGAGCACTCTCCTACTAGCTCAGGATTTGCTGCTGAAGGGAGAGGGCAGAACAGACCCATTCAATCCAGGTCCTGACTGAGCAGAGTGGCAGGCCTGACTTTTTCGTTGGAAATTTCTTGTGGGCACCAAAGCAGGAAGAAAGCATCAATTTTGATCTTTTCTCAGGGTCTGGTTTTAGCCACGAGCCACTGATACATGGGAATGTCAAAGACCAAACTTCCTTGAGTTTGGGGTCCCCGGAGTCCTCCATTCACAGGAACCAGGGGAAGGAGAAGGCAGCATCTAGGCTTGCCCAGCCCAAAGTCCCTGGTCCTGTGAGAAGGGACTGGGGCTTATGACCCAAAGCAAAGGACCAGCTCTGTTCCAGACGGAGGCCTTCTCAGTCTGGCAGGGCAGCGCTCTCGTACGAGTCTTTTAAAAACAAGGCAGCAGCAAAACCCAGTGACAGGAGGCAGGCTGCAAGTCTGGGGACAACAGAGCTAGCTTTGGGCAGGGGAGCCAGGAACCACAGCACCGAGAGAGGGGTGGGAGCCGCCCAGCCTCACCTGTTCCCCCAGCCCGGGAGGCCCACCAGCTGGATGACGTAGATGCCGATTTGGCAGAAGAACACAAAGAAGAACACGAAGAAGCTGAAGGAGTTGTCAGACCTGTGGAGAGGAGAGAGATGATATCACGGCTTCCTCGGCACCAAAGTGAGCCGAGACCAGGCCAAGCCCGAGGGGACGAAGCCCCGCTCCATCAGCCCTGGCTCAAAGCAGCCCGAAGGGCCTGCCAGGCCCCGACCCCCTCCCTGCCCAGCCCCAGCCCCCACTTGCCTGAAGGCCTTGTAGATGGGTCGGTACCAACAGATGAAGGCACAGGGGGTGAAGAGCACAAACCACAGGATGGAGAGGCCAAAGTCAACCCCCCTATAATCGTGAGCATAGAACGAGGCCAGGCAGGCAAGAAGATTCAGGAGCAAAGTCACTGAATGCACTGGGGAAGGAGGCAAGAAAGATTACACCAGGTCAGGGGTCAGACCAGTCCATTCACTCAGGGAAGGAACTGGGCTCCAGAACTGGGGAAATCAAGTCGGCAGACGGGCTAGCGTCCGACAGGATTCTTTTTAGTAACCAGGCAAAGATCACAATTCAGTGAGTCGATCACCGAGTCCTGACTAGGGGCCTAAGAGGTGCAAGGCACAGTGCTGGCTCTGAGAACAGGGAGACAAAAGCAGGACGGTCCCTCCCCTCAAAGAGCTCGGAGCCCTACCAGGAGAGACAAGGTGTCCAGCTGGAGGCCTAGGCAGAGACCCGGGATGATCCGGGAGGGAGAGAGGCCCTGGGGGAAATGAAGGGTCCTTCAAGATGGAGGCGAGGAGGGAGGAATTCGGGGTCTGGAGGAAAGCTTGTACTGAAGGTGGGAGACGGACTGTCACGGGCCAGCAGCAGCTAGCAGGCCAGTGTGGCTGGACCAGAGTGAGAGACATAAGGTAGCAAAGGAGGCTTGGGGCCAGGCTGGGAACTGCTCTCAATGCCGGGGGAAGCTGCATCTGGTGCTGGGAGTAACAGGAAGTCCCCGCAGTTTACTGAGCAGGGAAAGGGCACGGTCAGACTGGCACCCAGGCAGCAGGGATTGGAGGGGAAGCAGGGAGAGCAGGAAGGAAGCAATGGCCACAGGCCGGGTGAGAGGGGACAGAAGCCTGAGTGGGACTGGTGGGACAAGGCAGGCAGAGAAGGCAAAGCAGAAACCCAGAGGTGAACACTGGCAAGGTGTAAAGCAGGGGAGGGGACAGAGCGTGGGATCCTCAACCGAAAGAGGGAGATGAAGAAGAGGGTGGGTTGGGGGGAAAAGATTATGATTTAAAGTTGGAGATGTCCACGGGACATCCAGTCTGCAATGGCTGCAGGCAGCTAACAATACAGGATTAGAGGGAGAAACAGACGGAGCGGGAGGGGAGGAGGGGGAGACAGACAGACAGATACTAGGCACAGAGATGATGAAATCACTTAGATGCAGGAGAAGCCTGGTGGGGCTGACCCAGTCAGAAGGCATGGCGTAGACCCATGGAAGGAGATGGAGAAAGAAATAGGAGATGTGGAAAAAGCAGGGGAGAAAAGTGTCCCACAAGCCTGGGGAGGATGGAGCATCCAGGGAAAGGAGATCTGTCCACAGCTACCAAGGGCCGCAGAGAAATCAAGACCAACAAGGGCTGAGAAGAGGCCAAAATCCCGGGCTGCTGAGAGGCTGCTTTGGGAGAATGTGGCTGGAGACTAGCGGCCAGAGTCTCCCAGGGAGAACAACTCAGCATGGAGGAGAGATCCAGGAGATCCTGGGCGGCGGCAGCGAAGGCAGCAGCAGCAAAGGAGAGTGAGGGGAGACGCCAGAAGGGACAATGCCGAGGAGACGGGAGGAGAGGGGACCAAGATCACGGCTGGGGGCAGGCTGTTCTGGGAAGAAAAATGGCCCCCTCTTCCCCGGCTCGCTGTGCGCGCTCAGGCCTCTGCTGTTTCCTCCCAGCGCTGTGGGCCCTTCTGCCACGTCCCTGCCCATCTCTACTTCACACCTGCATGGTCTCTCCCTCTCTGGGTGTCACACGCTGCCCCACAGCACCCTGACTCCACGGAACCCAAGGCCCTCCGGGACACCCCGGTGAAAGCTGCAAGGAAGGCTGGCAGCCCCATCCAACGCCAGCACAGAAGGGCTTTGCTCACCTCCTGACACATCCCATGAGTGGCCTCCAGTCTCTGCTTTCAGACCTCATCTGGAGCCCTGTCCTGTGCCCAGCAGGGGGAGCATTCTGTCATCAACCTGCACTGCTTCCTCAGCACTGTACTCTGCACACAGTAGGCACTTAGCAAAAGACTTACTAAATATCTGAGTAATGGGGAGAAGGCACCTAGCTGCATTTGGGCAAAAGGGTATCGGTGCTCTCCATCCTGATTCTTCATGAACTCCTGAGACTGGGGACCTAAAGGGAGCATCATCCGCAAGAGATAAGAGGCCAAGCCATTTGCAACTTCCAAAGCAAATTTCCAGGAGAGCTACAGACTCCCCAGAGGAAGGGAGGGCTAGACGCCATCTCTAGTCCCCCGGCTGGAGGCACAAGGTCGGCCCCGGAGAGCCTCTGCACTTAGGGCTGCGTCCTGAGTCACAGAAAGCCAGGTGCTTCCCATGATGCTGTGTTAGGACTAGTGGGAGCTCTTAACTGCCCTGGGTCACTTTCCACTCTAGTGACAGGGAAAAGAGGAAGAAGGGAAAGCACAGGGATGTCAGACACAAGGCATCTCAATGACCAAAAAGCTTCCTCCTCTCTGCTCCCCCAGACAGAACAAATGCAAACATCAGCGGAACTCTTTTAGCCCGGCTCCAGGCTAAGCCCCCGGTGTCTTGTGTGGTTCAGACTAGGGGCTGCCATCTGTGGCCACAGGGTGAGCAAGGAATCCCTTGGGAAGCCTCCCAAGCCCAGGCCCTCCTGGCCTGCGCACATACTCACACATCCAGAGGTAATACAGCATTTTACACGTTCGCTGGTAATCAGCGGGGATCTCTGCAGAGAAATCCTGATAGAAGCAGGGCTTGATGGGGCAGCCGGCGGGCAGTGGGGGCCAGTTGTTCGGCCTCACTGTTGAGAAAAGGAAGAAGGTGGAGGAGACTCTTAAAGGAGAACTGAGGCTCTGTTCTGCCTGGGCCTGGAAGAACAGGAGAACCCAGGGGCCCAGCATTCAGGATGCACTTAATAGTCAGCAACCAAATGGGTAGCCACAAGCTCCCCCGATCTCAAAAGTGTGTTAGGGAAGGGAAGGACTCAAAGATCACTTTTTAGAAACTGTCTCCAAAAACTTGTCAGGCACAAAGGGCCCTGCAAAGCTTAACAGACCACACAAGCATGATTATTGTCATCCACCAGCCTCAAAGCCTCTTGTCCAGGACACAGTCATGACTGCAGGGAGGCGGTCCTGTCTCGGTCACCGGTGAGGGAGCCAGAAGCACAGAGCAGGGGCGCTGAGAGCATCCACCCCCTTTCGGATGAGCTGCCACCGGCCCCCTATACCACCACATTCTTGGCCTTTTCCCCAGAGCACACCCCAGGATGCTGCTGGGATGTTTAGTTTTTTAATCTAAACAATGGACAAAAGCCCTTCTTTCTGAACTCCTGAATAAAGAGTCCCCCTTCTGACAGATGATAACAGCCCCCTTCCACTCCCACCCCCCACCCCCCACCCAAAGTCACACTGCTCAGGTCCCAGGAGACTTTCAAGTTGCCCAGGAGACTTTCAATTTGTTTTTTTTTTTTGGCTGAGACAACTGGAGTTAAGTGACTTGCCCAGGATCACACAGCCAGGAAGTGCTCAATGTCTGAGGACCTCCTGACTTCAGGGCTGCTGCTCTATCCACAGTACCACCACCTAGCTGCCCCTTGCCCAGGAGACTTTCTAGGGAAGGAGGACAGGCAGGAGCTTCAAGGGGGCTATGGGGTCCCCCAGGGCAGCAGCCTCACCATGCAAGTTGGCTGCAGCATTCTGCAGCTCACGCTCCTTCCTGTCCAGCTCGGCGGCCTTCCTCTCTAGCTCCTCCTGCTGCTGCAGCAGTCCAGCCTGGCCTGCAGAGGCCAGAGCCTACAAGAAGCAGATGCCCAGGGGCTGATCAGATGGTCAGAAGGAACTTCTGTGGCCCTCCAAAGACAGCCCTACGTCGGATATCAGCCCTGGTCTCAGGTCCCCAAAGACTCTCCAGATCAGAGAGATTCTCCCAGGCCTGCTTCCTACCTTCCACTATTCCACCCCCACCCCCAACCACTTACATCCACAACTGCAGGACACAGGTGACAAATTTTTGCCAGATGACCAAAGATTAAAGCAATTCATTAAGGAGCAGCACAGTCCCAGGAGGATGGGGCCGTGTAGACCCCAACCAGACACCTTCGATGAGGAAGGCTGATTGTATGCAGATGAACACCAGGGCTTTCTGGGCTCCCCTGCCAAGCACCAGATCTGGAGGTCTGAGGACAGATGCAATCCCCAAACTGCCTCTGGTTTATCTCAGTTCTGTTTAGCTGCAGGGACTTTGGGATTCAAAGCTCTGCCTCCTCTACACGTTGGGCAGGAAGTCTGGGAAGCTGCGGTCAGAGTCTATTACCCAGGTCTGTAGGCAGGGATGGTAAAAGGGAAGAAGGGACAAGTCGACCTCCCCGCCTTTGAATCTCATGAATATACCCTGCTCAATACATGGTCAACTAGGGTATCCCCCGATGGCCAAAGGCAGAGAACCACACTGTCCTTTTCCTTTTTGGAAAGAGTTAGACATTTGCCCCTCGGGGTCCGGTGGTTATTTAAGCCAGGGCTTCCTAAAGAAGGAACCCATGTTCCAGTCCATCCCCAGTCCCACAGGAGATCTTGAAAAGAGAAGACACCACATGTAGTAGGTCCCTGGCAGCTCTGGGAGAGCTGTGATTATCACCCAGGAGTCCAGGACAGGGGACTTGGGGGAGTCAGCAGAGCCAAGCCAGCTTTGGGGCCTGCAGCCAGTGTGGAGAAGCAGGCCCTTGCCCAGGGCTCTTGAGCAGTGAGGGCCCTGCCCCAAGGCTGAGGGATGCACTTCTCACCAATGAGAGCTCTGCCTTTGTGCAGGACTCGGTTTCCAAGGATCTACTACATAGGGTCCTAGGAGCTGGCAGGGCCCTATACTTTCCAGACGAGGCATGGAGGCCAGAAGGGGTCAGAACTCAAATCAAAATTCAGGGGATTTCACACTCAAAATACTTCCTTCTCCACACCCCCCCTTCCCCTGGGGTCTCCCACAGAGCTAAATAAAAGCAGTCACAGGGAGACAGGGATGGTTCACCAGGCCAGCAGTCAGGGGCAGAAGAGGCTCAACTCCTTCACTGGGCACATAAAGAAACGTTCCCAGGAGAGGGAAGGGAGGACCCTTTCTACTGTACAATGCAGAGAATCGGGTTCTGGGGAAAGTGGAACTGCTGAGGGACCTGGCTCAGCTCTGACCCAATGGGAAAGTGGGGTCCCCAAGCATGCCCAGCTCAGCCTGCCCTGGCTCAGGGCCTGGAGGAGAATGCCCGCTCTCTCCCATCTACACTTGTTGCCTACTGATGAAGCTTTTGCTTGGGGTTGCCCTTCAGAGCATTCTCTCTTCCTGGCAGCATCTGACTCTCTGTGAGCCCTGGCAGCCAGGGACCTGGTAATTGGGTACTTGTCGCCTGTCTATGCAGGAGCTGCAACATACAACTACATTGTGTCTGACGCTACCACTCAGTGACTCTCTGTTGCCTTGGAGAGCAAGAAGAATGGAGGAGAAACTGGGTGCTCAGACGGGAGGCAGGCCCAAACCCTGATGATATTTCACTCTGCGTATGTGCAGAGTCTCGCCCTCCCTGGCCCTGGGATTCCCATTTGGGTGAACAAAGATAAACCCCTGACCAAAAGGACCAAGCTGACTTTCTCCAGAGAAGCCTCGGGATAATCTGGGGATCCCATGGGGGGGTCTTCCCAATGGAACAGAATTGGGAAAACCTGAGGTCATGCTCCTCGGCCTGGCAAGGCCTACATTAGACCCTGAGGGTGCTCCCCACCCCGCCCCGTCCTGTCCCAGGCAGGGCTTCCGAGGGGAGAGGCGCCGAGAGCTGCTTCAAAACGGTACCTGGGGAGTTGGTTCCACTGAGGGCTGGAGGACTGCAGGCTGGGAGGGCCCCGTGGCCTGGGTGGCTGGGACTGTCGTGGCTGCATGAGTCTAAGGGAAGAAACAAGACAAAACTGATTCCAAGGAAGGGACAACCCCAGCACAAAGGGAGTTCTACAAAGCAGAGACTGAAGCAGATGGGTACCAGGACTTCTGGAAGGGACAAGCAGCAGCACACACATGTATGAGGCTCTGATGGGAAGAACCATGATTTGGAACAGACTTAAACATCTCCTCTGGACAGGGGATCTCAGCTCTCAAGCTACAGGCTGTCCCCAGTTTCTTGTCTAGAATACATAAGGGCAACACTGGGCCAGATTTACCGTTCCTTCGATCCTTTATCCTTCTTACTCTGGAGAAGGCAATTTCAAGTACCCAAGGTTCAAGAGCCTGAACCATCTTGCAATGGAAAAAGCCCCATCAATCCTTACTGAGAATCTACCAGAACTTCCAAGATGACTTATACATTACTTAACAATTGTTTCTTTGAGAGCATAGATGCCCTCAGAGTTGCCTCCTCTTTATCCCACTACCCCAAAACAGGAGGTACAGAGGCTCCAGAGGGAACCATAAAATATGTGGAGAGGGGCACCAACCTGAAGGGAGAGAGGGAAGTCGGGGCACACTCACCAGTCGGGAATTCTCTGAGAAAGGGTTGAATTCAGACAGGCCACCCTGAGGAGGATTGGTCAGCTGGGTCACAGACGGATCCTAGGGAAAAGAAGTCCCATGAAGTCCAGTAGCAAGGGAAAAGAGCTGAAGTTTGAAGACCACTGTTAATGACAAGATGTCATCTCATTTGGAAGCCCTGAGCCCCCAAGGAGGCACATGTGACCCCCCAGCACAGGCACTGCCGTTGACCAGAGCCCGATGGTTCCATCTAATCCCACTCCTGACACCATGAAATAAAATATTAGTTCTTGAGAAGACCCTCTGCCCACCACAGGGAGGGAGGGAGCCATCATGTATTTTCACAGGTCTCAGGAAGAGCCTCTCCCTCTGATTGAGGATTCCGGTTCTCTCTCCAGACACGTCTCACAGATGGCTCACTGGACATCTCGACTTGGATCACATCCAAACATCATAAACTCAACATGTCCAAAACAAACAAGATGCCCCTCCTAGCATAAGTTCATCACCTCCAAGCTCACGCCCTGGGCTAACTCTAGTCCTGACCCCACCTCTCCAAGCCTGCTCTCTCCTCTGACTGGAAGGCTGAAGGTTGGAGCACCAAATTCCTCCCAATGCCGTCTTCTATACACAAAAGAAACTGTCCCCTCAGCTCACTCTGCTTTGCACCTGACGCCCAGTCTGGTTTCAGCTCCAGAGAAAAAGACAGCCCTGTGCCAGGTACCCACCCCTGACAGTTCCTATATCCTTTTGTGTTTTATACTGTAAGCTCTTTGAGGGCAGTACCATCTTTAGTATTTAAACAATGCCTGCCACGTAGTAGACAATAAATGTTTACTGGACTATTGGATCCTTCCACATCAGTAACTTTTCTCTTTCCCTCAACTTCCACATCCAGTCATTTACAAAGTCTTGTAGATTATACCTTCAAAACCTCTCACAATAAGGCTACTTCCCACCCTAGTCCAACTCCTCATCCCCTCTCACTCCATTAGCTTCCTTTATATATTAGTGGTCTCCCCTTTCCATATTCTCCACACAGCTCTCAAAATGGTGACCCTAAGAACCCAGGTCTGACCATAGGGCCTGTTCCAGAAGCTCCTTATGACCTTTTGGATAAAATACTAATGCTATTTGGTAGTAAAAGCTCTTCATAATCTGGACCCATCTGACCACTTTTTGGGCCCCAGCACACAGTCTATGGCCTGGCAAATTGGCCTGCTCAATATCTCCCACAAATGATATTTTACCTCCAGATCTCATGCCTTTCTTTGAACAAAATGTCTTCTGTATTTTGAATGTTCTCCCTCGCTACCTTTTGTCTAGTTTCAGTCGAGGTTCTGCTCAGATGCTGCCTCCTACATGAGACCTTTCCTGAACCCCTCCCCCCCAATCTTACTTGAATATACATTGTACATGTTTTACCTCAGTAAAATGCAAGCTTCTTGAAGGCAGGTATTGACTTTGTTCCTGGGTATCTACAGTGCCTGGTTCTGGATCCAGCACACAATAAGTATTTAATATATGCTCTTTGAATTAAACTGAGCCTGAAAACCAGAGCTGAAGTCCCCAGCTTGACACTGGGGACAACTTAACTCTCTGAGTCTGTTTCTTTAGCAATAAAACGAAGATAATAAACAGTGTCTGACCTATTTCACAGGTCTGTTGTGAAGATCAAATAAGAGAAGTTCTGCTAAGATGGTACCTACTTCCCGGAATGGGATGCAGACCATCCTGCTCTCCTATTCCTATTCCAATAAAAACCTGAAATCTAAAGAAAATTGGATAACTATCAAGAAATTTAATGCTACAATGGGTGCCTCCAAATCCTCAAGTGAACAGAAGCTTGGAGCCAGACCAAGAGATGCCAGGATTCCAAGTCATGAAAAGGAGACAGGCAGGGAGCAAAGCAGTGAGGGAGAACTGCCCACAAGGAACAAGAACCCCCTTGAGCATCCTTAGGGCTTCATAGGGGCTGTGTCTACCTGCTCCAGATCCTCCCCATCATTCAAATCCCATTCTAGCCAGAGAAGCTTCATCCTATCTTTACTCCATCAAGTTCATACCACAAAGTTGGAAAGAGTATGTTTCTTGACTTCAGAAGGTATTTGGCTCTGTCACAGCCTGCCTCGGCAAAGACTGAGCTCCTGAAGAATAAAACTCTCCTGTTTAAAAGGCTCCTGGAAGCACCAGACTCCCCCCTCCCCTTCCAGGCCTAACTTTGGAAGGGACATTTGCTCTCTCCTTTTTCTTTTCTAGTTTCTCAGCTCCAGGGAATGAAGGGAACACTGAGGCAACCAGAGGGATCACAGCCTTAAAGCAAAGCGGATCTTTCTGAGGTGGAGTGCCAGGGCCCACACTCTGGGATTGCCTAGACTGTTGCTTCTCAATCACATGTTACAATCCCATCATTTCTTTGGCTTTAAAGGTGACAATCTTCTCATCCTATACAAAGGCTTCTGAGAAGAGCACCTCATGCCACACCTGAATACGGGTCAGCTGCCAGTTGGCAGAGAGCCTGGTCCGGCCATTCAAGATGGAGCAGGGAGAAGTGACCACCATCAGCATCTACCCCTCAGGAACAAGCAAAAGCCCCACATCTGCTGGGTCCCAGCTTCACTCTAACTGCTGGAGCTAGGACATGAAGACTCCCTGGAGCTCCAGGCCTGGAAACCACCCTTTCTTAGAGGCCTCTTAGACATACAGGGATGGGACTGGGGCGTCTCCATTTCAGTTTGATCAAAGGCCAGCTGACAACTCTAAAAACTATGGCCTCTTTGGAGAGAGCCGTGAAACCTGCTCCACTTTCAGAGCCAGGATGAGCAATCTTGTTAAGGCCAGAAATCGGACACTCCCTGCCCCAGAACGAGTTATCTGAGTCTGTGGGGAGGTGGAGAGGGGGCGGGGCTAAGGAGCAGGCTGGGTTAGCAGTCACAAGTGCTAAAGTGCACGGACTAGGTCCGGACCTTTGGGTAATGAGTGACTCTAACAGTCAGGCTTCCCCTTTCTCTAGCTGACATTGTTCAGATGCTGAGATATGAGAGGGCTTCCACAGGACAGGCGTGGCCAAACCTTCTGGGGAGAGATCACCCCAGCACCGAGAGCCAACAATCTGGGCCCCATGGGAAGACCTCCGGGGACAGCACGAATGACTAGAATCTTAAGATCCCCTTCTGGAGCTGAAGGGATCCCAAGGTCATCCGGTCCAGCTTTATCATTTTTCAGACAAGGAAACAGGCCCAAAGGGTGAAAACTCTTGCCCAAGTCACAGCACTAGGAAGTGGCAAGCCTAGCTGCTTCACATTAAAGGGCCTGTCACCTCTTCATCACTTGGAGACTGAAAAGCTTGTCCTTCCAAGGCTCTTGGATGAATTCTGGGGACTGAGGTCCAGATGGCTTGTTTGTAATGGATCTCCCAGGACTCAACCTCCTTCTGGCCTAAACCAGAAGTTAAAATAAAGGACTAAACTTATCCCCAAGTGAGTGATTAACTTTTACTCAAAGGGAGTATTCCACAATATGGAATAATTCCACATCAGTGACTCAGGCCTCAGATACTTCCTAGCTGGGTGACCCTGGCCAAATCACTTCACCCTTTCTGCCTCCTCTGTAAAATGAGCTGGAGGAGGAAATGGCAAAATATTCTAGTGTCTTTGCTGGGATCACAAAGAGTCAGACAAGACTGAAAAAACGACTTAACACTCCTTCAAACTATATAAAATGGTGTCTCCTTCACTGAGACTTCACTGAGGGCAGAGTTAACTCCAGAGACCCCACTCGCTATCAGGGACTTGGTATAAAGCATGGATTCCTGGAAAAAGTACTAGATTGGGAGTCCAAAGATCTTGAATTGAGAGGTCTCTGATGATCATTCAGTTTAACTCCCTAACTGCACAGGTTTAAAGATGGATGCCAGTACATGAAGGGATGTGTTACTGTCACAGGGTCAGACAGGGTTGGAACTCTTCCTGACGCTGTCCAGCACTCTGTCCATTCCTCTGTGCTGCTTCTGGGAGTCAGAAGATCTGAGTGAAAAGCTTAGCTTTGTCACCCACTGTGTGAATACTTCGTGTCTCTGAACCCTGGAAAATGAGGGAAGTGAACTAAAGATCACCAAGGGCCCCTCCTGCTCCAAATCCAAGCCTGTTTAGGGTCAAGTCTGGGGAAGGGAGGAGGGAGAGAGGGCCTCAAGGATGGCATCCATGTAGCTTTGCACTTGTTGCTGACTTGTTTCCAATGTGCTGTCCACATCCTTGTAGCTCCTGTATTCTAAGTTTTTCCTGGCCTTCTCCTTCTCTATAATCTACATGCTACCTGAGGACTAATATCAAGGTTGTGAACACAGCTGATGCTCTACAAAGCTTGCTGAAGGAGTTAAAAACATGGCGGAATCAATTATTTCCTGCAAGGTAAGGATTCTGGTTGGTGGAAAGACGACATAATTTTGAAGCTTGTGAAATTTCAGGCCTTCCTGAGACACCCAACATGTTAGTTAAGTCATTGTACAGCAAAATGAAAAGAAAGAAACAAAGGAAAATGACTTCAAACCTCAGCCCCAGAGGGTGAACTGGGCCAGAAACCCAAGAGCACCTGCAGTTGCATCAGAGGATCAAGGCCGTTTCTGTGGCCCCCTTCTCTGTGGAGCAGTACTACAGTACTATAACAGCCTACAATGAAAGCCAGAGCCCTTCCCGATGTGACCCCAAGCTCCCTTCTGTCTCAACAGACTCCCCTTACTGAATCCTGTAAGATCCTAGGCAAGTTACTTGACCTCAATAGCCTTCAACTTCCTCCTCTGTAAAATGGGGATGAGGATCCAGGCAGTAGTGAGATTCAAATACACTAAAATTGCTGAGGCGCTAAGTACAGAAGCGGCAGCTTTCATGCTCACATCAGACTAGACGACATTATCTACACTTTCCTGCCTCTAGGCCTAGCACTGCTCGTCCTCAGCCTCCTCTTTCTCTGTCATCCTCAAATGCCTAGTTCAAATGGTCTCTTCCTCCTAGAGACCTTTCTTCATTCCCTCATCTGGAAGCCATTCTCTCTCCGACCTGTGTACCTTTCTCGGGACATTTACTTATAACAGTCTTTACTGTGCTTCAGTTGTCCTTGTAAATGATCTCCCTATAGTAGATGAGAGGCCAGGATCTTATTCCCCGCCACCCCACCCCACCCCCAGCACACACATATCCATATTCAGTAAATGTTTCTTGAATTAGCAGAAAAAGTACTCAATGAACCATTGGCTCACCAAAATCTAAAACCACCCTTCTCTGGAAGGGTGACAATTCAACCTTGTTTATTCTAGCTAAATATTACTGTTTGCCTGGTACAGGATTAACCACCTCCAAGACAAACCAGAGCTGGAATTCATGGGCACTGCCATTTCCAAGCAAATGTTTTTTATGTCCTCATTCTCACTTCCCAAACCAAGGAGATGCTGGGCTTGGTCTTTCCCTCACCTTATGGAAGATAATGAGGGAAGCATCCTCATTCAAGGTCATCTGATAAGGTTAAGTGGGCTGAAAATTCCCAGAATCCTGGCGTTTGTGATAGAGGACAGGACAAACACTACAGGTGTCAAGCTCTCCCTGGACTAAACTTTCTCCACTCACAACTCCTTTTTGCTCAAGAAATTTTTACGCAACCTCGAGTATATAGGCATATAAAATATACAAATCAAATATTCACTGATAATAATAATTTCACAGTCCTGCATTCAGTTATGAGACCTCATATAAGGTCATGAACTATATTTAAGAAGCTGGGTTTGGGACAAGTTCTCTGCAAACTGGCCAAGCACACCAATTTCTCTGTACCATTCACCCCTCTTAAAACTCAAACCACCAGGCCCAGGACCATTCATCAAATTATAGATCAAGGCTACCAAATGTGGCCTCTTAACCTCCTCTGGGAAGATTAAGACACCAGGATGAAGGTATAGGGAATGTCAGCACCCCTGTTCACATGGCCAAATCCTATTTCTTCTCTTCTCTCCCACAGTGGAGACATGTTTGAAATCTTCAGGAATAGCTACACTACAGAGACTACCTTTTAACTGCAAAGAGGCAATGTAAGCAAGTAATATTATGTTATTTGGCAGCAGGCTAGGGCTGAAAACTTTACTTGCTTTGTCAGACCTCCATGTTTTCCACGCCCCTGGAAGTTTTTCAGGATTGTTTAGCAGAAATTTCCCACTAGAATCCCAGAATTTACTTGGATGATCTCATTTTTCTTGAACCTTAAATGAAATCAAAGTTCATCATCCTATCAGGAAGTGCTGACCTTTTTCTATATCATGAACTTCTGTAATCTAGTAAAGCCTACATATATCTTCTTAGAATGCTCTGTATGTTTTGATTGTTTTTTTTTTTTTGTCTTTAATTAGAAATAGAAGGAAAGTCTAAATTTAACTTGGAAGTAGTGAAAATAAAGCTATAATTTTTTTCCACCCAAATTCCCCAAATCCCTAAAAACTCTTCATACATCTCCAAATTTGGAAGCTCTGCCCTATAACAAAGTCAGTCTCAGCCAGGTCAAATGGCTGCTTACCTGGGGAACAGGCCACACCCACTGCTCGATGCCCCACCGCCCAATTCCCCCATCCCCCTGTCCCAGACTCTGAGCCAACAAGAGACTGACCTGGCAGAAGGCCTCCCAGAGACAGCCTGAGGCCAAGTCCTCTCCTCCCCAGAAAGTGCAGAGCAGACAAACTGTAATTAAAGGAGGGATCAGTGTGTGCCAGCGAAGTGAAACTCACAGCGGTGGTGAAAGTTACCACCTTACCTGCAGTTTCCCATTTTGTCCAAAGAAGGCAAGTCTTCTGAACATACCCTGGACCGAGTCCTATGCTAACTGTTCCTCTTCCTGGATGTTTCCAATCATTACAATCATTCCTGCGTTCAAGTAGAGTCATGAAAGGCCATCTCCCTTTTTGGCTGAGAGAGTTTACAATCCCTCTTCTCTCTCTGGTTCCTTCCTTGAAGGATGTGTCACCACCCTGAGTAAATGAACAAGTACTCACACCCAAGCTTCCTGGGCCCTACACCAGGCAGAAAGGGCGCAGACCCTCCACCCAGCCAGAGAACGGGCCTGAAGGAGAACAGCTCTGAGCAAGTGCCTGTCCTGCAGAGCTTCCTCTCTAACCTCCACCCGTGGAGCACCGGCACAGGTCTCCCTCTTCTCTGAACACAAGGTCACCAGGCAGATGCTGCTGCTTATGGGACCGGCTGCTTCCTGTCCTGCCCATACCCTGGTGGGCTGACATTGCTCCTCACACTTCTATGACAATGGATGGTGCCATATTTCACTTGAATGCAGAAGCAGCCTCCAGAGTGGTTAGCATCATTTCTGGGATTGGAGAATAGACACATCATTAGAGATCCTGGAATAATGCCTCCAAAGCACTGCTAAGAAAAAGGAGCAGACTTCAGGCTCCTCATCTTGTCCAGCTCCAAGGCTGGAAATAATCCCTTGGCATCTTTGGACAGCTGGCTGTTCTGGCTGGTGAACATCAAGGAATCACTTGCTTCTAGACCCAACAGGACCAAAAAAAAGTAAACTTTTGTCCTGTCCACCCTAGTCTCCCACAAATTCAGTAAAACCCAACTCAACTTTTATTCTTCTATTATAGTCTGATAATTACAGTAAGAAGCAATAATGGGTGGAACATACATTTAAATCAACCATTTTACTGGCTCTTGGTTAGGAGACAAATTTCCTATAAGATGTCAGAAAATAACCTTATGCTGCAAGGTACTGAATGTTTTATGTACTTTGCATTTCTTAGTATTTCTTGGCAAAGATACTGGTGTGGTTGGCCATTTCCTTCTCCAGCTCAATTTACAGATGAGGAAACTAAGGCAATCAGAGATTAAGAAATTTGCCCAGAATAACAAAGCTACCGAGTATCTGGGGCCAGATTTGAATTTGGATCTTCCTGACAGCAGGGCTGGTTCCTTTAGCATTCTTTAGCTTCTAGGCTTCTCCCCCTTTTCATAAGCAATGAAAATGCAGTTTATTTATGATTGTCACTTGGAAAGATCTGGAAACAGCTAATCTAGTCATGTCATGATATACACTTGAGTGTCCTCCCACTGGCTAAGTCTCCCATGGTCAGAAGCAGCAGCAAGGACTTTCATTCACATTCACACATTAGAGTATCTTTGGATCACATAATTACTTGATATTCTTGGAAACTGAAATGAGGGAAATAAGTACATAGGGCATGCTGAGTTGCAGGAAGGATTCAGGACATCAGCAACAGTTCTACTGCCTTCCCTATTATTACCTCCTTAAATCAGAAGGCCACTTCATGTCTACCTAAAGGAGGAAAGTCCTGTGAACCAACACAATGAGTCCTGCAAAGTCTGCAGGAAACTTAAGATAAATGAACAATCAATCAACATAGGCCATATGGACAAATTAAGTCCTTAGCTACTGGTCCCAAAAGAAGCTTTGTCAACCCAGGTTCCAGCCCACAAAGATCCCTTTTGGACAAGTAGGTTATAGCTAGGGCTATAAGCAATTATTTGGATACTGGTTCAAATCTTTCTTCCTATTCCATTCCAAAGACACTTAATAAACACTTATTAAGTCCAAAGCACTGGGGTAGGCTTTGAGGCCACCAAGTTTTGCCCTTCTGTGCTCAGTCAGTTCAAAAGAAGGTTCTAAACAGCAAAGAAAAGGAAGGTTTTAGTTTGCTAATAATGAACAACCATTATTCATACCTAAAATACTTTAGTTGAGAGGAAATTCCAGCTCACGAGGTTGTCCCCTTTGCCACCATCCTGATCAGGCTACCTCCAGGTAAATTGTAGGCGTAAGCTTCAAGACCATCTGTCAAATTCCTACAGTTCTGTCTCCTTAATCCTGATTCTGGCCAAACTCCCCACTAGCCAAGCAAATCTGGTGTGACCCTGACCCCAGTTTAAATGGCCCAGGTCAAGCATTTTCAAAGAAGATGTTCCTCTTACTTAGGAACACTTTATCCCTTCTGTGAAGCAAGTACATCTTACTTCAGAATCCCAAAGCTACCACATTAGGGCTGAAAGGGGTTGCCCCGTCATGTAGTCCACTGATGAGGAAACTAGGTCCAAGAGAGTGGAGGTGGGGGTGGGGCAGGGGAACTTGCTTTAGGGCACATAGCTATTAAATAACAGGTTAAGATCAGAACAGAGGTCTTGGAATCCAGCTTGTACCTCAAGAATCCCCACACTCTGACAAGACCTCTCCAGACTTCAAAGGAAGACCTCTAACGATTGTTCCAACAGGTCAGGCTTCCTCTTCTCCCCTTCCCTCCCTAATTCCACTTGGATAGTGTAAAGACAACCATAACCCCTTCCCACCTCTTAATTCCACAGGTACAAAATTCAGCAGAGACACTACAAATCTATGAAGTTGGAAGCCTTGGATTTCATGTCTGTGTTTGAGCGTAATCTCACCATTTCTGCCCTTCAATTCCCAACATTTCTTCCTTAAGATAAGGATGGGGTTAGGTGTGTATTTCCCCAACCAGTCTGGGAAGAAGAATATTCTCTATAGACAGAAGTCAAGCCTTTCTTTATCTATTTCCCTTCACAATGTCCAAGGAGGAAAGGGGGGGGGGGGGGGAGAGGAAGGGAGTCTCAGCTGTTTACCAAACAACACTACAAGGCCCTCATTAGTTAGTTACCTTCCCCTTCCCTTTAGTAAAAGACCTTGCTCCTCTTCCTTCCTCACCCAGTATCTACTTTCCTTATCCATTCCCCTTCAGGGCCTCTTCCTCTTACAACCACTTTTCCTTTCTGCCCATTTTCCTTGCAACCACTGTCACTCTGCTCCCTCCTTTTACTCTCTTACACACATCTACTTTCCCTGCTCTCTCCAAGTCCTTTAGAATCACCTCTCCTGCTCTCATCCCCCTTTGACCTTTACATATACAGCTATTTTTCCTCTTCCCCTACCTTCCCTGATCCTTTTCCATCAGAGCCTCCTTAAACTATCTTCATCAATTCTCTTCAACTCCAGCTCTTTCTCTTACACTTTCCCTGCCTCTTTCCCCCTCCCCCCATACAGCCACTTTTCCTGCCCCTCCACATTTGCCAGGTCTCCTCCCCAAATTTACAACCACTTTCTCCGTCCCTTCCCCTTTATTTACAATTAACTTTCCCTGCTCTTCTCCCTTATTTACAACCATTCTGCCTGCCCCTTCCCTCATTTGCAACCATTTTTCCTGCCCCTTCCCCTTATTTATAACTATTTAATTGTCCTTTTTCACTCATTTTCAACCACTTCCCTAGCCCCTTCCCCTCATTCACAATGTTAACTGCCCCTTCCCCTGGTTTACAGTTTACCACTTTCCCTGTCCCTCCCCCTTATTTACAGCCCCTGCTCCTTCTCCTTAAGGACAACTACTCAGCTGTCCCCTTCCCCTCATTTGCACACAGTCCTAGCTCCCTCCCCAGATTTACACGTTCCCTGCCTTTCCCCAGTTTACACACACTTTTCCTGTCCCTCCCCCTTGTTTACTACTACAGTTCCTGCTCCTCCTCCTCATTTGCCGATACTGAGCTCCTTCTTCCCCCTCATTTACAACCACTTTTCCTGCCCCTTGCCCTTATTCACAACTCCTTAGCGGCCCCACAGCATTTGCAACCACTTTCCCTGCCCCACCCCCTTGTATTGTAAAAAGTACTATCACTGCCCCGCCCCCAAACTGGGAACCATTCTCGTCCCCCTCCCAAGCACTTTTGTTATTCCTCCTCCTTCTTCCTTCCCCTCCCCAATCTCGTCTCTCCGCCGCCGTTCCACCTGTTGCTGGTCCCGCCCTCCAACCCCTGATTGGCCAAACCTCGGGCTCCCGGTTCGCTCATTGGGTGCGGAGCCCGTCACTAGGGCGCCACGTCTCCCGGAGATGGCCCGGGCCGCAGCCCCCCAGCTTCTCGGGACGGCGGCAATGCCCCATACCTGGAAAGGGTTCACGTCCACCGGGTCCGCGAAGGGGTTGGTGTCGAAGGCAGACATGGTGGGAGGGGTGGGGGAAGGGAGGGCGGGAGCCCACTAGCTCAGCAGGCGCTACGACCGCCCAGGCACTCGGACTCTGCCGCTCTCTCCGCGGAGACCCGCCACTTCCGGGAGGAAGTCACGCCTGCGCAAGCGCGAGCAGCAGCAAAGGGGGCGGGCTTTGTGGCATCACAGCGTTCGGCTGGGCCCTCCCTACTATAGGCGGGTGTTCCGCGTCTGCGCAGTGCCTCCTTCTTCTTTTCCCTCCCCCCCCTTCCCCACAGGTTTTGTGACTTCTGCTCCGTAGCTCCGGACTGCATCCGCATTCTAACGCCTTCCCTAGACGTGTGACCTCCGAGCCTCGACTTTTCCATCTGTAAAATGGGGATGAGCACATGGGTCTGGGGAAGAGTGGAATCCTTCTTTATCCCTTGTTTTCAGCCCTCTTCCTAAAGAAGGATAGGAACCATCCTTCCTTCCCTGTAGGTGACTCAAGCGCTGCCAGTGGATTCTGGAAGCTCAGAGTTCAAATTCAGCTTTAGCTACGCGGTGGCTGTGCGACCCTGCACTTGCCCTTTCCCTGCTTTGGTTTCCTCAAGCTGTCAGAAAAGCGCCTTCCTCGCAGGTTATTGTAAGATCAGAAGAACTTTGCGAACCTGAAAGCTATTATTATTATTGTGGTATTAGGAGCGTGTCCATCGCAGCTTTTTAAATGGTGCAAGAGTGGGGGGAGGTGCTGTCTGCTCCCTTTCCTTCCTGGGGAAATCTCTAACCAAACCCAAGTTCCTCCTGTGGCTCTGGTGTGACTTCACAAGAGCTGAAGTTGCAGAAGCAGCCGACTGATTATGCATGTTTCGCGGAGAAGGGAAACTAGGGTGGGAAAAAACTGGGTGGTTTTTTAAATTGAGCAACTTTAACATTTCTTGGGGTATATATGTGGCTCGTGTTTTACAGTCTGACTCACCCGGATATCAATTTCGTTCACTCGTGGCCACCTGCCTTTGGCAGGTGAGGAAACAGGTCCAGAGAAGGGCCTACACAAATCGTTGGCAGAGCCAGGAAAAAGTCAAGTCAGCAAAGATTAAAATCATAAATATTACAAATTTATTTTTATTATTATAAATTTAAAAAACAACATGGTGTTTGGTATTGGGGATACAAAGAAAAGCAATCCCTCCCCCAAAAGGAGGAAAAGTCCCACTCTATCATCAACACACCACACACACATAATTAGGTGTGATTAGCTCACGGCCTCATGGGGGAGACAGCATACCCCGCTCAAACAAGATATTTACAGGAAAAAGTGGAGATAACAGAGGAAAGGCAGTAGTATTGCAGGTCAAGAAAGGCTTTTACCTGAGTTTTGGAAGAATCCAGAAAGCAGAGATGAGGAGGAAGAGAATTCCAGGGGTGAGGGGTGGAAGGTGAAAATGCTAAGTCAGAGTTAGAACATTTCGTGTCTTCTATGAGGAACAGCATAGACTGGTGTTACTGAGTTTTAACACTTCTAGCATCTATCCTAGTGAAAAGAGCAGAATCTCTGAGCAGATGCACTTGGATAACTAAGCACTTAAGGCTAATTACCAATTGGACAATACTCTATTAGCATTTGCTCCCCACCATTCTGTGCTAGCTGGATCTGTTGGCCTATAGAGAGATCTGGAGGAGGACGAGCCAGGTGACTCTGAGTGGTACAAGAAAGAGGAGATTCCTGTGTCCACCAGCTCTCCTCTCCCTTCGATAAAGAATAAAAATCAAGGACTTTTGCTTATCTTGACTCTGGCTGATTTTAAAGTATCCAGGGTGCTAATGTGGTCATCACATCCTAGTAGTTTTATTATTCCAGATTCCAAGGTGTATAGGGAGGAGTAAAATGTTAAAATACTAGAAAGATATTAGAGGACCAGGTAGGTTGTCAAATTGGATTTTCTTGGTTTTCTTTCTTTTATACCTATAAATGTTAAAGGAACAAAGTCATGTCTCTCTGGGAGGGCAAGAGGGATTATGCCAATTTGGACATCTCTCTGAATTTGTATTAATGTTAAACCAAAGTTGTTTCTGGAAGATTTGAGCCTAAAACAATGTCAAAGGCAGATCCTCAAGTTCTTCATAACACCAGAGCCAATTCTGTATACAACATCATCCTGCTTTTTAGTAATAAGAAGAAAAACAACGGCACATGTGGCTAGAAAGGCAGAAAGACTTTAAATGCCAAGTGGTAGCATTTTAAAGTTCCCTTCCTTTTCTGAGATAAGATGCATCCCATGAAAAGTCCAGGGTCCCTGCAGATGACTTCTCTTCTAAGGCAGCTACCACAGGAGCATATATCAGAGCTATCTTGCATGCAAGGTTGAGTTCAGAAACTGCTGCCCCAGAAAATTCAGGGCCTTGTTAGAGGTAGGATCTAAGGAGGAATGGGTGACAGCCTGGAGTTTAGAGTCTTGCAAGATATTGAGTCCTCACTCATTTGTCCTTCTCATGTACTGATTTACAGCTTGTCAATTATCAACAGCTCTATCAATCATCAAGCCAGTCCTAAATATTTATTCAATACCAACTGGCTTAAAAGACGTCATGTGGGGGATGGAACTTCATGGGACTTGGGCTGAATGAGCAGAATGGAGTATAAGTGATTTCCATACCAGCTCCTTCAAGACAAAGAATGGAGGTACCCATTCAACAGGTGAGCAGGAAATCCAGGGGTAGTCAGAATAGAGGCATGTGGAGGAATGAGCAAAATGGAGATGGGGGGGGGGGGGGCTAGAAAGAGGTAGGTGGTCATAGGCAGAAGGCAGGGAGGAGAGGGCTATAGGGTGGGAGAATGTAAAGGGCTCAGAATTCTACAAGTGTTAAGTTTGATTAATACAGGGGATTGATGTCTCCAGGCCACTTGTGTAAGAGGAAATGGAGGAAGCCTGGTGGGTCACACACTCCAGCTCTTAACTAGGGTGTTCTTAAACTTATGAACCCCTTTGGCAGACTGGGGAAGCCTATAGATCTCTTCTCAAAATCATGCTTTTAAATGCACAAAATAAAATTCATATAATTTAAAAAGGAAACCAGTTATATTGAGATAGTTATCAAAAAGATGTTTGTTTTTAAATACAAAATTTCACAGATCCCAGGTTAAGAATCCTTGCTTAGAGAATCCCCCTGCATTTTTAAGTTTTTTTTTTTTTTGTTAACTTTTTAAAATACACTTTTCTTTATGAATCATGTTGGGAGAGAAAAATCAGAACAAAAAGGAAAAACCATGAGAGAGAAAAAAAAAAAAAACAGAAACAAATAATGGACATATCATGTGTTGATTTACATTCAATCTCCATAGTTCTTTTTTTCTGGATGCAGGTGGCATTTTCTATCTAAAGTCTATTGGGATTGCCCTGAATCACTGAGAAGAACCAAGCCTTTCATAGTTGATTATCGCATAATCTTGCTGTTACTGTATACAACGTATTCCTGATTCTACTCGTTTGCTCAGCATCAGTTCATGAAAACTCTTCCAGGCCTTTCTGTAATCAGCTTGTTCATTTTTTATAGAACAATAATATTCCATTACCTTCATATACCACTTGTTCAGCCATTCCCCAACTGATGGCATCTACTCATTTACCAATTCTTTGCTATCACAAAAAGAGCTGCTACAAACATTTTTGCACAAGTGGGTCCTTTTCCTTCCTTTATGATTTCCTTGGGATACAGACCCAGTAATGGTGCTGATGGGCCCAAGAATCCCCTTGTATTGAAGTAGAAAACACATACCGGACATTTGGAAGCCCCTAGTCAGAAGAGATTAAATTCTGTTCAACAACTGAATGCCTACTATGTGCCAAGTGCTGTGCTACGTAGTGGGGGCAAAATGGATCTGGTTTTTTAAAGCAGCTTACATCTCTGCTGGGGAGAAACAATATGTATACATAGATACAAGATAAATGGTAACTAACTATAATTTGGGAAGTGACAAGAGCACAGATAATTGGGGAGATTGGGAAAGTCTTCCTGGAGGAAGAAGCATCTGCCCTGTGGTTAGAAGGAAACAGGGGACTCTACAAGGCAAAGATGAGGAAGAAGGGTTTTCCAAACTCAGGAGATGAGCTGTGCAACTTCTGGTGTGAGCTAAGAGACTGTAGAAATGCTTGAAAATCACCTCTGAAGGCTTCCCCCTTCTCAATAAGCACACATGTGTTGTAGCTGGGTGTATTTCTGTACACTGGCACTTAGAGGTAAGATGGGGAGGAGCTGGTGTTTAGGTTGCTGGATTGTGGTGGAATAAGTGAGATTTGATGAAAAAGGGGAGAAAACCTAAGATTCAAAGAACAGTGGATGTATCATGATGGACCATCTAGTCCAACTCTGTCATTTTATTAAAGATCTCTCTTGCTCTCATCATTTTATTAAAAATCTCTTTCTCTTTTCTTTTTCTTTCTCTCTCTTTTTTCTTTTCTTTCTCTCTCCCTTTCTTTCTTTCTTTCTACTGAGGCAATTGGGGTTAAGTGACTTGCCCAGGGTCACATAGCTTGGGAGTGTTAAGTGTCTGAGGCCAGATTTGAACTTCGGTCCTCTTGACTTCAAGCTGGTGCTCTATCTACTATACCATCTAGCTGCCCCAAACCCTGCCATTTTACAGGAAAATCTTGGGGAAACTGAGATCTAAAGTCTTGTTGTTTCAGGCCCTCTGTGATCCCATTTGGAGTTTTCTTGGCAGTGATACTGGAGTGATCTGCCATTTCCTTCTCCGGCTCATTTTACAGATGAGGAAACTGAGGCAAACAGGAATTGCCCAGCGTCACACAGCTTGGATTGGAACCCAGATCTTCCTGATTCCAGACCCAATGCTCTATGCACTTTAGCGTCCCAGCATCCCCTGGTGCCCACCCAACTGTTCTAGCTGTCCAAAGCCACACACACACTAAAAAGCTGAAGTGAAATCACAAAGAAACAAAGTATCTCTCATGGCTACAATGTATCAGGCACTGCACAAGCACTCGGCAGGGATTCTCTCCTGGGAGAATACTGGAGTACTTGTTGCTTGTCTATACTACAGGGGAGATGCCCATTCCCAGGTTGATCTCAGCAGTCCCTCCAACCTTTCTGACTTCAATCTCTGCTCTACCATTTATTAGCTGCCACTCACCACCTCCGAGTTGTGATGCTTTCCCTGTGAAACGAAAAAAAGCAGTACAGGGACGAGAAAAGATCACTCAGCAATACTGGGCAGGGTCAGTAAGTGCCGGAGGAATTACAAGGAGAGAGAGACTATCAGATGACTGATTTCCCAACATTCCCTCCCCCACTACCACACAGCACTTTTGTAAATGATGTCACCGAGCTCCATAGCTCTGGGGATGGTCACGGGATGATGAGTAACAGCCGGGATTCAAGCCTTTTAACTCCAGATAAGGAGCAGGTTTTCTCTATACCATGCTAAAGATAAGTGAGAATTGACTGTATATCCTAGGATGGACTGGCAGCTGAGAGGAGATGTATGTTCATGTCCAACTCTTCTTGCACTCCTTTGGGGCTTTTGTGGCAGAAACACTGTGTGATTTGCCATTTTCTTCCCTGAGGAGTGAGGTCAACAAGGTAAAGTAATTACCCAGGATTACACAGCTAGTAATTTTCTTTTTTTTTTTTTTTTTTTTTTTGGGGGGGGGGGGGAGGAAGGGCAACTGGGTTTAAGTGACTTGCCCAGGGTCACATAGCTGGGAAGTGTTAACTATCTGAGGCTGGATTTGAACTCAAGTCCAGCTGCAGGAGCTAGTCATTTTCTGTGGTTGAATTTGAACTCTGGAAGAGGAGGCTTCCCCAGGCAAATCAAGGGCTTTGTCCACTCCGCCATCTAGTGGTCAGAGAGGGAATATGGAGAGAACCAACCAACCTCCCACATCTAACTTGATCTAGAGATGGACAGGGGTTCTGCCCATGACAAGGAAAGGCGGCTTCTGGGAGAAATGGGCTTGAAATTGATCCTTACAAGAGGGGTCGGTTCCATGGAGAAGGCAGAGAGAATGGCTTGTGAGGCCATTTCATAAAATTGCAAAGTAGGAAAGAGTGAAAGGGGGATGAGGTAGACTAGCTTGTCTTAAAATGGAAGGTTGGTCTAAGGGAACAGTGGGAGACCCCCAGATAAACCATAACCTCCTTGAGAGCAGGTATAAAGCTTTTTAAAATCTAAGTATCCCCGGTACCTAACACAATCCCTAGCTCATAATAAGCACTTAATAAATTCTTGTTTAATTGATTGATTTTTTTTAAATTCTTAACACAGGGCTGGGCACATCGCATGTGCTGAGTATATTATTGGTTGAGATGGTTCAGTCCCTTTTCACAATAGCAAGACAACCCCAGAAAGAAGCAGGAGGCAGCTTGGGCTGCACAAGGTACCCCCACCTCAAGGACCACCTCCCTTGGGACTTTGATAAAGACAGACCAACTCCTTGGACTCAAGAGCTATGGAAATAGCATTACTTCCGGATCATCAGTCTTGCTTCCAGTTGCCAAAACAACCTGGCAGTTTGCTTCCACCTGGGGAAGTTAACTGGTAGTTGAGGAGACAGCTAACTCCATTTGCTGCTATCTACAATCAAGTAAGTCAATAAGCATATAATAACTTATGTAGTGCTTGCCATGTGCCCAGATCTGTGCTAAGAACTGGGGATACAAAGAAAGGTAAAAGAAAAAGAAGTTCCCAGGACTTCACATTCTGAGGATTAGGGCTGGGGGGACAATAACAACTTGCAAATAACTATGTAGGAAAAAGATAAAGATCCGGTAAATTGGAGATTATCAATGGAAGGTACTAGAATTAAGAGGAGTTGGGAAACACCAGAGGGTTGGCAAACAGGCCTAGCTGAAGCAGCAGTACCCTACTGAGGACATCGAAGCAATGCCATCATATGGATCACCATCTCTTCTCGGGGAGAGAACTCCAGGCAGAACCCAAGAACCTTGAGAACAGCACTGCTTCCAGACAGCTGGGCTCCCATTCATCATTAAGGAGAGAAGGGCCCCACTTCTTCCACCACTCCCACCAATTACTGACCAACCACCAGATGTTGACCAGGACAGGTGAGCCTCAGAGCCCTGGCAGAGGCAGCACCACCTAAACCAGCAGCTCTGCTTCAACCTTCAGCTTGGGGAATAAGCCCAACGGGGATGCGTCCCGGCTTCTCTTCCAGCCATGGCCACAGCTCCTGAAGACCCGTTAAAAAAGTTCTGGCCTTCAGAGACATTAGCATCTTCAAGTCCACATTAGAAATGGATGACTGGATCTGTGCAAATGACATAGAAGATGAGGCAATGCCATCTGCTATACTGCTGCATGCTCAAGGCCCTCAGGCCTTTCCATCCTGCTAGATGCGGGTTTTCCCATTAAAATAATATCAATAGTCAGTATTTGATGTAGCTGAGGTAGACACTAGATAAAGGTAAGCCCCAAATGTTAGGGTTTGGTCATGTGAAGAATTCACAAGGCCTTTCTCTTTGGCAAAAGGTAGGTTTAAGGGAAGAGGTTGGGACAGACGGGATGGGATATAATAGACACCTGGAATAATAAATATGAAAGAGTAGGAGAGCATATAAAAGACAAGCTCTTTAGTGGAACTCACAATTATCCAGGAGAAAAGAATACCCCGTGAAGTTGGGGCATATCTTGTAGCAATTACATGCTAAATCCTTAAAGGGACTTAGCACCCCAGAAGAGTTAGCTATAAAGAGAAGTAGGTTTCAGAAGTAGAGTATATATAGGAGGGATGCCACATGGCATGGGGAAGGGACAGTGTCCAGGCTGACTGACCCAGAGGGCACTAGCAAAACCATGGCCCATAAACTGTTTTAAAAGGAAAATTAAGTCTCAGGGATTAGCCATAACTTGGATTTCTGATTGGATTACCTTCTGAGGATGGGATCACAGAACTAAACTGATCTTGATTATCAGAATCTTCTTCCTGCCTGTCACAGGGACTAATTTGTATATCAATGTTTTAGTTTCTCTCTGCCTACCACACCTGTTCAGGATCTCATCAGTATTTACATAGCAATTTAAAATGTGCAAAATGCTTTACAATTATGCTTTCATTTGGTCCTCACAAAAACTCTGGGACATATTGGCCCCATATTACAGATGACTTAAAATAGTCGTCCACGTGGACTTGTCCACGTTTACAAAGCTGATCGTTATTTGGATGGGTTTTGAATCTAGGTCTTTCCGATTCCAGGTCCATCAAGTTTCCTAAGAAAAGGGATTCTATTACTTTAATTTTTTTAAAAAAATATTTCATTAAATATTCTCAAATTACATTTAAAAGTTTTTAACATTCATTTTTAAAATTGTGAGGTCGAAATTTTCTACCTCCCTTCCCTCCACCACCCTTGAGAAGGCAAACAATATATATTTTTTCAATTTACACCCCCAAAGCGCAGGGCTTTGAACATAATCAACATTTCCTAAATGCTTTTTTCCCCCTTCAACTAAGTGCAAAGTGGAAAGAGCCTCTGATCTTGGCAGAAAGAGCAGAAATCAAATTCAGCTTCAGACACTTACTAGATGCATGATCCCGGGCAATGCATTTCAGCTGACTGCCTCAGTTTCCCCATCTGTAAAATAGGGATGATACAGTAATAACATGATACTACCTACCTCCCCCGGTTGTGATGAGAAGCAAATGAAACACTATTTGCACGCTATAAATGCTAGCTAGGATTCTTCATTTTTCATTTACAGGGGATGAACAATATATGTTCATTCAGCAAACAGAAATCCCAAGGTCAGGGCATAGGGTCCCCAAAGCTACGCCTCCACTGGAACAGTCCCATCTCCTCCTCTCTCCCTCCTCTTCCGTCTTTATTTCTTCCCTCCTCCTTCCTCCTTCTTATTCTTCCTCGTCTTCCTTACTTTCTCTCCTCCTCCTACCTGTCGCCTCTTAAAAAGTCTCCTGGGCTGGTTAAGTACAAAATATATTTCCCATAGTGCCCTGCGACCAGACTGGTGACGTAACACTCGGCTCTAGGGAAATCCAGACGTGTTGGAAGCCGGGCGACGATGGCCGACCCGCGAGGTGACCTAAAGGCTCGGAGAGGCGGGGGTGGAGAGAAAGGGAGGGAGGGAGGGAGTGGGCACTCGGTGGGGAAAGCCTCTCGCTCGGCTTGAGAGTCCTCGGGGTGGGGGGTGGGGCTAGGGATTGGGGAAGGTAGGGCCGGGCGCGGGGAAGGGCTGGAGCCGATCTCCGGGGAAGGAGGTGCAAGACTGGCGTCCCGGTCCCGGGCTCCGGGGGTGTTTGGGGTTTAGAGCTGGATGGACCTTATAGAGAATCCGGCCGCCTCATAGCACACGTGAGGAAACTGAGGCGCAGGGAGGCGGGGCGTCTCTCTCGGTCCCACTCCGCAAGGGTGAAAGCAGCACTGGATAGCATTTAATAAGGTTTGCGAAGAGCGTTAGCAATATTCGGTCGTTCTGACCTCCCAGCGGCCTTGGGAAGCAGGGGCCATCTTCATTTCCCATTTACAGAGAAGGAAACTGAGCTGGGCAGCTGGGAAGCTGTCACTGCCTGGGTAGGATCTGGGTCTGTGTTGGAGCGCGATCACCCGCTAAGCTAAAGTTTGGGGAGTGAGCAAGATCTAAAGCTCTGCCAATGCACTTCCCCTCTCCCTGCCTCAGTGTCCCTCTGTAAAATGGGGATCATACCTGGCAAGCTCCCAAGGCTGTAAAACACGTTGCAACCTTAAATCACTGTTATTAAGCGCTGACTGATGTGCTAGAGACACCAGTTGATGACCAGCACCAAAAGTGGGGTTCAAGTCATGTGAAGAATTCATAATGGCCATTCTCTCTGGCAAAAGGTAGATTTAGGGGGAGGAGTTACAAAATGATGGAATACAATAGTCACAGGGAATGGTATATATGAAATTGAATTGGGAAAGCATATGAAAGACAAGTTCCTCATGGAACTCACAATTACCCAGTGGACAGGGAGCACCCCATGAGACATGGGACATGTCCTTAGCTGGCAGGCTAAATCCTGAAAGGGACTTGGCCCCTTAAAGATTAGCTAGCTGTAAGGAGAAATGGGGTAGAAGTGGGGGGGGAGGGCTACTGGATGGCATGGGGGAAAGGAGAAAGATACCCGGAGGCGGAGGGCCAGGATAGACTGACCCAACTGAGAGCAGCAGCCATGGGATGGCCCATAAGTAGATTTGAGAGGGAAAATTTTAATCTCAGGGATGCAACTGGGATTTCGGACAGGATATGGCAAGGTGAGACTGCTGGAGGTCCCTACGGAGGGGGGTATCAGAGGTCTAACATAACTTGGATTTCTGACTGGACCACCTCCCTAGATGATGGGAACATGAAACTAAACAGATCTCCATCAGTGCCTTTGTCTGCCTCAGGGATCAGTTTTTATCAATTTCTCTACTAACCAACACCCAACTTCCAAGAGCTCATCCCAGCTATATGCTAGGAGCTGGGCATGGTCACTGCTGTCCAGTTTCCCCCTCGATTCCATTTGAGGTTCTCATAAGCAAGGATACCGAAGCAGTTGACTATTCCCTTCTTAAGCTCATTTTATAACTTCTTGTTTGCTTTTCCTTTTTGAAAAGGGAACTGATGCCATGATGTGCAAGTGAAGTAGATTCAACTGAGGGGGGCTGGGCAAGGTCACCAGCCTCACTGTCCCCTCCAAAGTCATCTGGGGTCAGTGAGCAGATAGAGATCAGGACTGGAGATGGCCCTGGATTCAGTGGGAGGCCTGGCCTTTTTAAAAGTCTTCTACAGGGCTCAGTTTGACTGCAATGTCACCCATTCTGTGCTTACAGCCAAGTAGCAATTGAGACAAAGAATCTTCTCTTTCACCTAGTCCAAAAAAACCTAAATAAATGGATGAATCTGGCGGGGGAAGATCCTCAGGGTATGTTTAATCTGAGACAATCAGGACCCAAACAATGACTCTATGGGATTTGGCCTGGGAACTATGTATGGGTGGCTAATTCCTGAGAATCCAGTTTTGATTTAAGGTGTGGTCCTCTAGAGATTAATCTGATTAATGTGATGCAAATCAGATTAAGTGCTTCAGAGTCACACAATGAAGCCAAAATTTGAAGCCAGATTGTAGAGGACCACAGATATTGGGGAACTCTGAGAAAAGTATACTTGATGCAAAGATATTTACACACTGAGCTAACAGTGTGATTAATGAGATGGTGGTTCTCTAGTCCACACACAGTGTGCTGTAATGATGTAATCATACTGAGGTATTTAAGGACTGAGAGGACTGGAAATAGACACACTCCATCTTTGACCATCTTCCTGGTGGCTCTCCTGCCTCCTTCACTCCTGCACTAAGACCAAGACTGGCCCCGAGATCCTCCAGAGAATAGTCTGGACATTATACCAGATGAATCTTCCTGATTCCAGCACTGGCACTCTATATCTGCTGCACCACTCAATGGTCCAAGTGCTGGAGATACAATTAATAAAAAGCCAGCCCCTGCCCTCAAGGAGCTTACAACCTACGGGAAGGAAAGCACACATACAAGGAGGAGGGAAAGATTGTGTTGGGGGAAGAGGAGAGAACTTGTTTTGTGGAGTTGAAACCCAGCACTGGGAAGCTTTTCATTAATATAGATATTAATACAGTAAACATTTCTTAAGTGCCTACTATGTGTCAGATGCTGAGATACAAAAGGAGGCAAAGGCAGTGTCCTCCAGGAGCTCACTAAGCCAGTGTGTTACAATCAGTCCTATGACTTTTGTTTGATTCTCTGGTCAGTCCTGGGGCTTGCTCCTTAGCAAGAGCACACTGACTATTTTCAAAGGAGGAAGCTGCAGCTCCTTCCTCTAAATGGACTGAAGCTGGGCCTCCCCTACTCCACTCCAGAGCCTGCCTCCTTCAGTAAACCCTGAAATGTTTGAATCCTGAGGAGGAAATCGGCCCTCGGTGCCACATTATGATGTGAAGGTGACTCAGATACTGGAGCCCCGCCAGCCTCCTGCAGGTGGTGTCCACTCTGCTTCCTGAGGCTTCATGTGGATCTGTAGAGAGAGGCCTTAGCCAGGATGCTGGCTCCGCATCTACAGGGGTGAAGCCCCTGTGGGCCAACTTGAACTCAAAAGAGAATACAGATAAGAGCCATGCTGAAGGGGCTTCATCAGGCTTCTTCACCAAGGGGATGGGATCCCAGAAGCATCTGGGTCTCTGAGGGGGATGTTGAATTGGAAGAAATGCCTTCCACCAGGGCAATTTATATTACAAATTTATAATTTGTAATCTTAGAGCTGAAATGTTCAGTGAATTCCTCAAGTTCTAACAGTATGCCTTAAAGGTGGGACTTGAACTCAAGTACTCCTGCCCTTTTTCCTATTGACAGTACAGTCTCAAATATTCAATAGTATCTTCAGAAACTATTTGTTAAAGTAGTTATTAATGGGAAGGATCCTGCACTGAGGGAAGAGATAAAACCATAAGCTCTCAAAAACTGGAAAGGCCTTTTAAGGATCATCTGTTTAAAATCGGGTTCTGCTAGCATATGGTCCCTACAAACAAAGAAATTATAGTCTAGTAGGGGCAAGATGACACTTGTAACTCTTAATACACAGTAAGTGTGAGATTCTGGGGGAAATGTGATTTATATACTGGAAGAAATCAAGGTTGACTTCTTGGAAGAAACCCATTGAATTGGGATTAAAAAGTCAGATTGGAATTTAAGATGGGGGAGGGGTACACAGTGAGGGAAACTTTAAGAGGAAGAGATCCCATCCTGATATGCAGGGGTCATTCTTGGTCTTAAAAGCTCCATAATGGCAGATAAAGTCTGAGCAACAGCCCATGCGTGAGAACCGAATGAACAAAGCCTTTGGCCCAAGCACCAAGTCTGTAAAGGGGAGGAGTGGGAGATAAGATCATAAGGATAAACTAAGGCTTGGGTGTCTGGAGCCTCAACTTCTAGGCTGAATTGAACAGACTAGGTGAGCTGTGGGACAAAGTCAGGTGGTGAGAGCAGTCTACAAGGAAGATTTTTTTCAGCCCTAAAAATATGGGATATCCATAGTGCCCCTCAAAGGCAATTAGCCAGCCTCTACTTAATTACATCAGGAAACAAGGAGCTCCCTACCTCATGAGAGTGTCTGTTAATGGAGACAAGTCATTTGAAAAGACAGAGTTCTTTGTGATGAGATCTTTTAAAGTATCATTAGGACGACGAGGGGACAGCTCCGTGGTACAGGAAGTAGGCCTGCAGTCAGGGAGGCCTGAGTTCAAATCTTCCTTGGACACTTACTAGACTCTGGGCAAGTCATCTAATCCCTCTTTGCCTCAGTTGCCTCATCTGTAAAATGAGCTGGATTAGGAAATGGCAGACCACTCCACTATCTTTTCCAAAAAAGCCCCAAAATAGGGTCATGAAGAGTCATAAACAACTAAACCACAGTAAGAGAGATTAGAAAAAGTGACATACTAACCAAAGATTGGGAGGCTGGACCTGTGATATCCAATGGGTAAGGGCACTCTAGAATGAGGAAACTCCTCTACCAATGCAGGAGGCAGCTTCTCTTCAACCTTAAAGAGTCTGTGCAGTTGCCCCAGGAGCCCGAAGTCAGGAGTTGTTGCCAGAGGCAGAACTCGAGTCCAGAGCTTCCTGACTTGACTCTCACAAAGAAAAAGATAATGTGTAAAAAAAAAAAAAATCCTGGGGCACACACACACACACCCCATCATGCTCAATACCAGAGTCATGAATTCTTCATATATGATTCCAGAATCAAGGGTCTTCTCCATTCTCTGCCTTCTGTGGGTGGGCAGGGTCTGCCTTTTGGAATTGGTGGGACAACAACATACATGATCTTGGGAACAACCAGGTTATGATCATCATGGAATATATTAGAGTGAGGGGGCCTTTCAGACTGTGCAGTCCAACTACCTTTTTTTAAGAGAAGGAATCTGAAGCCTAAGGTCTCATGATTTAGAATCTAAGGGATCAACGTGCTTTGCTTGAGGGGCTGGGAAGAATTTTTGCCAGAGCTGTATTCAAATCTGGACTCCTTCCACTGTGTGGTATGGCTGAAATGACAGAGAGGACAATGAGGGCTGAGGGAGGAGTTGTCAGCAAGCACAGTTTTGTGACCCCTTCTGCTGTTATTGATTGGACAGCTGCACACCTGTCCCATCCATGGGACACTGGGGAGACTGCTGAGGAAGACGGGAACAATCTCCTTCTCTGAGGAGACCTTATGCTCCAAAGCGCATCACTGGTTCACTGCCCATATGGCTTCAACCACAGGGCATGGAAATAAATCAAGGCTCCTTCACCTGAGCTCTGTGAACTTTTTGGAAAAAGATCCTTTGATAACTGTTTCAACATAATTTGTTTCCTCTGTAATCCTGTGTGTTTCATGCCATTAAAAACATTCTGAGGAAGGGTCCTTGGGCTTCTGCAGATTGCCAAAGAGATCCAAGCCCCCCAAAGGATAAAAATATGTTTTAAACAATTCGAGTGCCTTCTCCTCCCTCTGCTGAGAGCCAGTGAAAGCAGCTGCACGTTGTGCTGGGCCTGACCCGTGAAAGGCCAGGTCCTTCCTAACCTGACTTCTTTCCATGAAGCTCCAAAGGCTGGGCTGACCCTCTGCTCCTTCCTGCAGTGTTCCTGCTGTCCTGCCCTGTTCAGCATTATGCTTGGGGGAAGTTGGGCTTTTCCAGCGAAGTGGCCCAATTGTTGGCAAGCAGTGACCCGCTGGTCCAAATTCAAGAGGACAAGCCATATGCAGAGGTGAGGAAGGCCCTATCTGATATATAAGCTATGCCCAGGAGTATGAGAAGCCCTGTATCCATTAGCCCCTCTTGGTTACCCACTCCTCTTTGGCAGGTGATAGAAAGAAGTCCAGCCCACCCAGGGCTTACAGATTGACAGAAATATATGTGGTTTTTTTTTCTGCCAGCAGAAAGGAAATGAAACACAGAGGATAATCATTCTTTTTTCTCTTAAAACTCATAGTTGGGGCAGCTAGGTGGTGCAGCCCTAAAGTCAGGAAGAGCTGAGTTCAAATCTGGTCTCAGACACTTAACACTTCCCAGCTGTGTGACCCTGGGCAAGTCACTGAACCCCAAATTGCCTCAGTAAAACAAACTCTCATACTAGTTATTGATTCCCTCTATTTCGAGGCTTAACTTGGACAGGGAAAATTGCACAGGAGGGAAAAGGAGAGTGGACAGAACAGTCAAAAAAGACCCATCTCTTAATAAAAATCCATCATATCTTTGTCATGTCTAACATTTGACATCAATCTAGGCACCTGTATAGTCAGCAGAAATAGTCAAAAGTGGGTTCCAGAGAAGTTAAATGATATGCTCAGGGTGATGCCTCCAGGAGGGAGCACCAAGGTCCCCAGACCTTTTAACCCCATGCTGTGGTTGCCTGCCTGATAGATCAAACTCTATTCTCCTGATACAGTCCAGGACGACTCCAATCTACAGACATTTGGGAGTTGATGAGCTTGGTTTGGGATGGGCATAGTCATGGTTTGTGATTGCAATTAAGATAAACTAAAGTACAACATTCTGTTTATTGGTAAGGCTAGCAATTACCCATAAAAGGGCACTCAATGCCTCAAGCAATCTAAAGACCATGAATTAGGGCTTCATATGCTTTCATATAGTTTTGCGAAGAACAGGAGGGCTACTTAGTATCATAAATGATGGAATACAGGGCTAGCAACAACCAGTCCTTCCATCTTTTTGCTAGGAAAAGCTCACTGCTGTATTGTCCACCTGCATGGCTAGTCACTGAGGTATCAATCCAGGCTTGCTTGAAGGATAGCCAGTTTTATTGCAGAGAGAATGAATATTCTGGCACCCACCTGCTTTTTGCAATGCATGTTAGCAAGATCATAGATCTCCCTTAATTGTACATGGGCAGTAAAATGTGTGGACATAATAAGTCTTTGAATTATGATTTATGGGACCACTGAATTTTAAACTAACTCAGAGAAGGAAAAGTGAACATCTGGACACATGAACTTGCAAATTTAATTCGGGGACAAAGAAACATGGCTCAAGCAGTATTAAAAAAAAAATGAATTAAAAGGGGTTGTGTTATTGACTTGATCCTCTCCACAGTAAATCATCATCACTTTCCTTGTTGTATTAATGATTATCTTCTGTTTAGCTATGGATGGGAACCCACCCCCGTGGGAACGCTAAGATTCCTGATATTCATATCTTGGAGAAAGATTTGGGGGAGTGGATCAACAACCATTTGTTTTGTTTGGGGGACACCGTCAAAGAAAGCTACAAAGATCTGCCTTTCCTCTTCAAAGTGTTGTCTGTCAATAAGGCTCTTTCCATCCAGGCACATCCCAATAAGGTAGGAGATAAGCACAAGGGCCAGCAACAATGGGGAAAAGAGGAAGATTTTCTTCAGGATGTCCCGACAGCAGCCTTATGGCCCTAATGACCTCACTTTCCGAGTTCAACCCAAAACTCAATCTAGTGTTACATGACAGCTCATGTTCAAATTCTCTGGGGCTTGATTTTGGCTAGTAGGCTACCAAGGGCTATGTAGCTGCCCTGCTCTTGCTGTTCTCCTTACATAGCCTAGACCTGTTCCAAAAGACCTGAAAGAATGGAAGGGACCCTTTATGGAGAGATGCAGCTAGGGTTGAAAGACATGATTAGTGGGGGGACTAGAATCAGAACTCGGGTATCCTGATGAGGCCAGGAGATCCTCTGAGAGTCAAATCCTGGGTCCCCATGTCATCCTCAAGTCTCTCCATGTGTGGATGTAGCCACACATAGAAGCTTAGATCCCAGCTGAGGTGGGATGTGGGGATTAACAGATGGCTTCTAGGCCAGGCCCCTGGCTGGTCCCTGCTGAGCCAGACTTGTAACTAAAGCCAAACAATCCAAGAATGCTGAGCAGAGTAGACTGGGGCAAACTGGCTTGCCCCTATTGTTCGGCACCAGCTGTTTGCATAAGGGTAGGCAGGTCACAGCGGGAAGGGGGGAGCAGAGGTCCAGGAATGCCTCCAAGGGACAGTTGAGGCCCTTTGGGCCAACTTTTGGGAGTTGGCCAGCGGTCCTAAAGTTTACAGTTCTATCTCCCTGACTCCCTTATAGGAACTGGCAATGAGGCTTCATATGCAGGCTCCTGAACACTACCCGGACATAAACCATAAGCCAGAGATGGCCATCGCCCTCACTCCTTTCCAGGCCTTATGTGGCTTCCGGCCTATCCCGGAGATCCTGGGATTTCTTCAAAGTAAGGCTAGGCTAGGTCACAGACCAGGGTGGAGGGGAGAGGAGGGGGGCAGGCCTGGAACTATGGAAGAAAAGGGGACGACTGGGAACCTGAGTAGCAGCCATCTTAAGGACTTCTAAAAAAGTTGGAAGTCCCGTTCAGATGGGATGTATTAGATACAAATATTAGGTTCTAAAGCTTCAGCATGTCTCTCAAACGCTATAAGGAGCCCCAGGATGGATGGTCCTGAGGAGGGGGGCTAGGAAATAAAGTCCCCAAGCTGGTCAGCGGCGTGTCCTCTGCCTGGTTTGTGCCAGCGGTCCCAGGACCGTGGGAATGTAGAGGTCTTCTCCCTGCCCCTTCTAGGGCAGGTGGAAGGAGGCCTGACCCCCTGTCTCCTCTTCCTGTAGAAGTGCCAGAGTTCCGATCGCTGATTGACAATGAGGCAATAAAAGAGATGGAGCTGAGCATCGGCCAGACCATAAATGAAATCTCTTCTTCCCTTCGGGACTGCTTCTCCCAAATGATGAACAGTGACAAGAAGCACTTTCAGCAACAGCTCAGCAACCTGGTGAAGCGCATCTCTCAGGAAGGTAGCACGGCTTTGCTAACAGGCGGGCTCTGTCTGCGCCTTGGGCCAGCCAATTCCATGTCTCTGCATTGTCCCGGGGACAACTGGGATGCTCCAATTTTCCTAATGGGGGGCACTGAGTGAAACCAACTTTGAGGTGGGCGCTGGCTTGTTGCTATTTCATTTTCAACAAGAGCTGCAGCTTAACTGTACTTAACAAGACAGAACTTTTAAGGTAGCATTTAATTGGTAGTAGTGTTCTGCATGGACTAGGTGACTCCTAAGATACTCAGGCCTGATTTGTCCCCATCTCTGATCCACTTTATCACTTCTTATGAGGAAAGAACAGAGAGTCTGGTGCTCCATAGGAACCCATCAAGCCTTGGAGCCTCTTGTGCTCAGCTCTTTAAGAGGACTAAGCTGTTTCTTCCCTTAGGGAGCTCAGACATACTGAATGAGAGACTAGCACCAGGCAGGTGAGAACCACATACTTAGTCGGCATCCAGAGCTCACCTCTTGGGCCTCTCCTTGCCGGCACAACACATCTTCCTCATGCTATTCTCTTATCCCTTAGGTCTAGGGAAATCCTGTGTTTAAGCCTCCCCCACCAAGTCCTCCCTGACTCCCCTCGCCCACAGGGATAGCTTATTCTTGTCCTGTTTGACCGTTCATAAAACCTAGCGCCTCATTTGGATTTCAGCTCTGTGAAGCTGGAGTAGTGCCAGTATTTCCATTTGACAGAGGAGGAAATCAGGGCTGCAGACCACCCAGATTAAAGGGGCCCCCTTGCTTCTGCATTTCTTCCCATCTAGTGGCAGAAGGAAAAGATGTGAGCGGCAGTAACGGGGAGCTCCTCTTGAAGCTTCACGAGGAGTATCCTGGTGACATTGGCTGCTTTGTCATCTACTTCCTGAACCTGGTGGTGCTACAGCCAGGGGAGGCCATCTTCCTGGGGGCCAATGAGCCCCATGCCTACCTAAGTGGAGGTGAGTGGGCGGGCCTCTGGGCTGGCTTCCTGTTCCACAGGGTCTCGGCAGGAGAGCCATATGCTTAAATATGATGCAGTGAGGAGGGCTGGAGAGAAATGTGCAGGTGCTTTATCGTGCTGTCAAACTTCCTAGGGGCCATATGTTGACCTAAAAACCACGTTTAACTATGAGGCTTATATTTCATTTTGTTAAACATTTCAGTTATATTTTAATCTGGCACTGGCCTGTGGCCCCCAAGTTTGATAATTCTTCCTAAAATAAAGCTGGGCAATGGAGGGATAAAGGGCCTATTAGTGAACACTTCCCTTGAGTAATTCTCATGGGGGGGGGGGGGGGGGAAGGGGAAGGGCTGCCTTCTTCAAGGATAGGGGGCTTGGATGTGTCAGGGATAGCTAGTGGTTTGAAAATGGGGTGCCGCCTGTCAATAAAAAGTTGTAATTATTAAAAAAAAAAAGATGGGGTGCTGTGGCAAGAGCTCGATGGTCGGGGAATCTCTGTCTTCTGGCTCCTAGGGAGAGAATGCTAGGGGAGAGGGGAAAATGAGGCAGACTCACCAGTGTGTCCACCTTTCCTAGACTGTGTGGAGTGTATGGCATGCTCAGACAATACAGTGCGGGCCGGTCTGACACCCAAGTTCATTGATGTGAAAACCCTGTGTGACATGCTCAACTACACTCCAGCCCCAAGCAGTTCAAAACTCTTTCATCCTGTGCCTGATGAAATCGACCCTTATATCTCCATCTATAATCCACCTGTAGCTGAATTCCTCGTTTTACACATCAAGGTAAGCTGGAGGACCCTGGCCCTTCTGGTACCCCCAGGTCAGACACTGGCTGCCCTCGTGCATGAAGTTATCTTATTAAAACTCGTTATGACCCTCAGGCGGTGCTCCTCTGATCTGGGTCAAGGCCCCGATCCCATCTTGGTTCCACATGCTTCTCTTCCCCTAGATTCCTGCCTCCGTCCATTTCTACATGGTTGCCAACATCGCGTCAGCCAGCATCCTCCTGGTGGTGAGGGGAAAAGCCAAGGGTAACACGGGGTCAGAAAACTTCCTCCAGCTGCAGCGCGGCACCGTGGTCTTCATCGCGGCCAAGGAGTCTCTCCATCTGGAAATCAGTCCGGAGGAAGACATGGTGATGTTCCGGGCCTGCTGTGTGCTCTAGCGCGCCTCGCCTTAGTAATCCCCGTGGTCTCCATCAGGCCTGTGATGTGTGTCTGAGCAGCTGCAAGAAAGTAGGCCCAAGCATCATGCCAGCGGTGTTCCTTACCTAGCTCCAGAAACCACCAGCACCTCCGCAGGAGTGGGGAAGGGACCTCTTCTATGGGGCGGGGGGCGGCCCTCTCTGGAGGGATGCAAGCACACGCTGACTGCCCCGCCAAGGTGCTGGACTGGGGGGAAGGGGGCGCTGTGCACCTGTAAGGTAACAGCGACCACGTAATGTGGCCTGGGGTGCTGCTGTGGGAGACCCTGGGCCTGCTGGGGCTGACACTCAGAACCGCAGCAGGGCCTTTCAGTCTGTAGGAGGCTCGCCCCCTGGGGCAGACCCGGGGGCTTTCTGCAGGATGGGGGCTGCCCCACAACCAGTCCCGACTCGCTGGCAGGCTTCCTCGCCCGACCCTCGGTAGAGCTCTCTGTTTCTAGCACACTTCCAACAAGCATCTGTTGACACCCTAGTTCCCTCTGGTGTTCCTGATTGTGTTATCTTGATTTTGACGTTAAGCGTCCACAGGAGGAACTTCTGTCAGTGCAGGTCAGCATCTCATGGAGCTGCCGAGGGACTAAGCTAGGCCAGCCGGGATCTGATGGGGGGGCTGGAATCTGGGTTTCCTGTAACGGGCTCCCCAGGGGCTTGTCTGAACTCTCAAAAGAAATGTCCCTGGGACCAGGGAGGTGCCTACCCTGTGGTGACTAAAATAACGGCCAGGGGGTGGCAGAATAGGGACATTCATTTCCAAGATGCCAGAACTGAGGCTTCAGTTTGACTTCAGACCTTTTGTGAGGTTCAACAAGCACTGGACGTCATGCTGGGCTCCCATGTTCCCTAGTCCCAGGCAGCTCAGAGGAGTGGCGGGTGGGTGGCAGGAGAATCCTGCAGCTGCCATTCACAGGGCCTAGGCTGAATCCAGCCATCTGAGGTGACACAGGAGAACTGGATAAGAGCTAGTTGGTAATGGTGGGGGGAATCAGGAATGGGTATAAGCAAAAAATCCCTAGCTTTGGGGGCCTGTGATGTCATGTCTTGATGACCTCAGGGCCCAGCAGACTTGTGTCCAATTTTGTCCTCTCCTCTGACTGGCCGGGTGACCAGGGCAAGACGCCAACTCTCAGCACTTCAGACAATGCCAGCTTGGAGAGAAAATTTCCTGTACCAATGAAAGCACACAGACCGGTTCCCTGCCAGCTGACCCCTCTACAAAAGGCTCTGGGCTAAGAGTGAATCAAAGTGCAGATGAGGTGCTATCACCCAGGGCCAGCACAGGCTGTCACTGCAGTGACAAGTGAGAAGCATGGCGGTGCCCAAAAGTCCTTGTTCCTTCAAGCAAGAACAGATCTCTAGGATGCAGAAGTCCAGATTTTTTCTCTCTCACCTGGGGGGCTCATGCTAGTAGCCCCCACAACATTGACACACACAGAGATCCTGTAGCATGAAGAAATTTATTGATATTATAAACTCTGCTCATGATAGAAAACTCTAAGCCATACACATCTCTGAATATACATACTTATGTACACCACATAAATCCGCCCCAAGATTGAGTAGCCAAAACAAACCTGTCCATTTTCTCAAGTGTACTGATTGTCACTTGCAGAGCACCAGAAGGTGAGTGACCTAAAGCAACCCTGTCACTAGTGGGCTTCAGCAGACTAGCTTCCAAGCAGCTTGGTGGCTCCAGACAGATGGCTTGTTGACCAGACTGTTCAGCAGCCAGCCACTCCCTTACAATTTCTACCCAGAGCCTTTACAGCATCAGTTATAGTGGAATCCTCCAGTGATCTGTGAGGCAGGATGGACATTAGTGCCAGAAACTTCAGAAGCTCTTTTCATGACAATGAGACAATCAAAAATAGCTGGGGTGGAAAGCCAAGGGCTAGAGAGCAGTGGGTCAGAACAGTACCCTAATTCTGGGCCTAGAAACAGCCTTGGACTCCAGGCTTTTCTGTCCTTTCATCCCATTGAGGGATTGACTATCTGAACCTCACTCAAGGCCTTCTGTTACCCCACAAAAAACTCCATAATGGAGAAAAAGTAACTGTGCTTTTAATGACCCCCCTGTCCTACATCCTTCCAATGCTTCTTTTCTTCCTACTCATCTGTTATCATTCTTTGCAAAAACACACACACACACACACACAATAAGCCATAAAACAACTTGGGAATACAGATGCACACACATCCTGTAAGTAGACAACTACAGTGAACAACTGCAGCAGTTGTTCTGCTCCAAAGGGGTCTGAGATGGAAACCAAAAGTAGGAAAAAAAAAAAAGTTTCTGTTTGTGTTTGGTTGTCTCTGAAATCCCTCTGCCTTTTTCTTGTCCAGTCTGGATCTAGCAGGCCCCACAGATCTCCTCTAGATTGAGAGGAGGGACACCAGATTAATGGAGTCCAGAGGTCCTGAAGCACCTCTGCAGCTGTCCTGATTCCCTTAACATCCCTCTTTATTCAGAACCAGGGGACCAAGCACCGACTTGCTACATGGAGTCCCCTAAAGAAAAGATTCTGTGAGGAAGATGACCCTAAGATGCCAGATAGCCAAGGGGAGTCTTAGACTGGTACATTCACAATCCCACACCAGCTCCCAACATGGCCCACACACTCCCTTCTTCCTAGAAACAGAGCTCTGTCTTAGACAAGACAAACTAACCAAAAAGAAAAATAAAAACCCAGGGGGAAGCTGAGCCCATCTGTTGAATCTAAACAGAATTCAAAGGTCAATCCCAAGGTCTTCTGTCTAAATGTTACACCTGGGTCCTCCACTCCTGAGTGAAAATGAAAACCTAAGAACATCTGTCGCTTTGGGCCTGCCTTGAGGGCTTGCAGAGCTCCACCAAGAAGGGAGTAGCAGAAGAGCAGGAGAGTCCAGCTTGAGGATAGTCAGCCTCTTTGGTCACTACTTCCCTGGTTTGTCCAACTCCTACTTTCTATTCCTTGGGCTAAAACATACATCAGACTTCTAACCCTTTCGGACAGCCCTCCTCAATCCAGGACTCCAGAGTTCTTAATAAAAATTACAAAAACTTCTGGTCTGTCTCCTCACCAAAGCTGGGGGCCAGCCCCCTCTCCCCCAATATCTGAATGCCATCCACCCAGGAAAAAGACTGGGGAGCTGGACAAGAATAAGGCCAAAAGCAAAAAACCAGAACCCAATAAATAAATAAATAAATAAATGCAGGTTGGGAGAGAGAGAAAAGCTAGCTATACAAAGCAGCCACAGCACCTAACTATGGGGTCTTGGCCAATCACAGCAGCTTCACAACTCCCAGGATTTTGGAAATTGGTCATTATAGCAGGCCACAGCCAACACTGCCAAAGCAGTGGGCTCATCCAGGCTTAGGGGAAGGGGAAAGCCCACCAGCAGCACCTACAGAGAAGGTACACATTTCACTTTGGCTTCCTTGGGCCTTGCCAAGGCCAGCAAAGCTTCCTTCTATCAGAATCCCAAGGGACCAAAATTCTCCTTAAAGACACCTTAGCTAAGGGCAGCTGCCTCAAACTCCTTTTCCTCACCTTACCATACAATATCCTGAATACACTACACTAGAAAGCAGATGCTCCTATAGAGAATGTCAAATCAACATCCATTGCACTCAAATGATAAGTAGGCTAATTTCAAGAGTTGATGACTTCTCTAAAACAAAACAAATTTTGTTACCCTTATTCTTAAGAAAAAATCCTGCATTTCCTTCCCTGTAAGAGGGAAGCATCTTCTGCCAAGATGACTGCTGCATCAGACAGAAGCTGTATGTAGCCCTCCTATCCAGTCCCATGGACTCCCCCCCTCCCTGAACTCTGTCCTCCAGAGCCTTTGGTCTGAAACATCGTGGTAGTTTCCTGCAAGTCACTGACCTTCCTAAATGATGAGTCTGGTGCTGATAGTCTGCCCTCCAGGGAAGTAGAGGACCAGAGTTAAGAGGTCCCAGGCTACTGTCCCTCTTGTGTTGTCCCCCCAGGCAGGCACTGCCTACTGGACAGTACAGGAGAATGCTTCCCCGAGGCAGCAGCAGCAGCAGGTGCAGGAGGAGGAGGCCATAGGCTTGGGAGGAATAAGATCCAGATCTTCATCATCCGGCATTTCATCCAGGTGATACCCATCTTGCAACAATTGCCGGTTCAGATCCTGATTCACCTGCTGAGGGAAGAGGAAGAGATGATTAGAAGCCTGGTAAGATTAAGTGCTGTGCAAAAGTAATTATGTCACATGCCCTCAGTGGTCAGCTGCTATTGGTAGATGGGCCTGCTATATCCTGGTTGACATCTCTGCCACACTGTTCTCCCCAGAGACCTGTGGTCTTGCTGTACATCGGACTTATTTGATTCCAAAGAGCAGAGAGCCTCCAAGAGCCACTGGGCAGGGGCACTCTCTGGGCATGATGAAAGGGAAATGACAAAGCCAGAGCCCCAACCCAACTCCCCTTATAGAAAATATCAGCTCCCTGGTTCTCTTGGCTTCTCTACCTAGGGTCAATTCTATTCAACTTGAAAAACCTGCCCTGGAAATCAAAGACAAAGCCAGAAGGGGCACATGTTTCCTGAGAAGTAGAGGCCAAAGCCAGTTCCTGTGGTTTCACTGGTACAGGGAATTCCCCAGTGAGCTGTCCAGAGTCACATGGGCAGTAGACATCAGCCCAGCTTCCAAAACATCCCTGATCCTGGGCAAGTCACTGGCTAACAAGATAGAAGATGCCAATCTGCCTTCAGAGATGAGTTCTTCTACTGATGGAATCGCCCCAATCAAACCCCAGCCTGAGACAGAGCTAAAGAAGGCCCCAAACAAGGGCCCTGGAGTACAGCTAGAGAGATCAGAATGAAGGGCAGAGGTCTGTGGGAACTGAAGAGACAAGACCTGAACTGGTGGGGAAAGTCAATGTCTGGAGGATGAGGCTGAATTAGCACATCAGCATTTCACCAAGGATATGGTGACCATAATCTTTCTGTTAATAACCAGCTAAGTGGCATAGTGAGAATGCTGGACTTGCAGCAAAAAGACCCAAGTTCAAGTGCAGCTTCAGTGCTCAATTGGCTCCCAAAGTGGCTCCTTGTCATTAGGAGCCATGTGCTCTACTACAGAACTAGGTCACTCCACAACGAGGAGCGGGCCTTACAAGGGAAGCAGCAGTGGGAGAGAAAGCAAGTACTCAAGTTCCTGATGGAGATGCTGCTGCTCTGGGGCCATGTCCCTCCCAGCCCCAGGAGCCCTTTACAATGGGAGAGCCCCAAGGGCAGTAGCTGAGATCCTAGCACCTGGCACACAGAAGGCACTTATTACATGCCTCCTCATTTGTTCCTTCTAGCAAACCTGTTAAGGAGGTATTATAGTGAGAAAACTAGGAGCTGGGTAGAGGCTACATGGCCCAGAAGAAGTAAACAGCAGAGCTGGAAGCTGAACCCACATCTCCTGGGTCCAAATTCAGTGTTCTTCCTGCTCAGACTCACTGAGGGTCCCCATCACCCATGCAAGAGTGGGTGCTGCAGGTCTCCTCATCCTTCAGTCCCTGCATAACAAGTATGCGCCCATTAACTGGCACTGTTCACTGTAGCAGAATCCCCAAGGCCCCCAGTCTCTTCCCTGAAGGCATGGGCAGTACTGGACACTGACAAAAAAGCACATTATATAACAATAAAGCACCTGGACCCCTCCCTGAAAATCTGCTGGCAGATGTCATTAAGGCAGAGAGCTCACCCCACTTCCAATATCATTTCACAAGACATACAGCAAGATTGTTCTTCTAGAAACCACATGCTAACAAACAAGAACTGCTAGGGAGTGACTCAATACCCCTTTTTTATCAACCTTCTCCAAAGGCACCCCAGACACCTGGCTGACATCTTGGGGAACAGAAGACTACATTCCAAAAAGGGACTCCAGACTAGGTTCTGAAAAAAAAACATGACCTCTCTAGAGCCCCATCAATGAAGCTTGTTGGGGTTTAGGGTCTGGGGAAGGGCGGATTACATACTGCTAGATGGGGACTGCGTACTTGCCTCTGCAGAGGAATAGCCTGATGAGTATCTGGATTCCAATTCTCCATCACTAGGAAAAGAGAAGATAATAATAAAATATAAGGATGAAATCTAACCCTCAATGACAACTACAACCAGATGGAGAGGAAGGATAAAGAGATCCTGGGCACAGGCCAACTAATTACTGAAGGACCTCCCAGATCAGTAAAGAGGTGATCGTGATTGTGCCATCCTTCCACCTTATATTAACCCAAACAGCTGTGTGACAGTCTTGGCCAAGGCCTACAGTTCAAACAAACAGAAGGATAGCTGAACTCCACAGAATGGCATGACCCATTAGTTCAGAAGCCAAGCCATTCTTGGCAGTTCCTATTCCCAGAAAAGAACCAGGAGGAATCTAGGTAAGTATTCACTGTCTCTTTTCCCAACTTCCTCCTGCTCTTTTCTAGAAAGAGGAAAAACTCACCTGTCTGAATCGAGAGACACCAGATTTTCATCTGCACTTTGGTTGAGGGCAGCATAACCCTTGTTAAACTTCACTGACCTGAGGGGACACAGGAATAAAGGGACAGAGGTAACAGGCTGGAATGAAGCAATGTCATCTTACATAAAAAGCCAAAGTCCATAACTGTGAAAGTGCAGAATTAATCCAATACCCTCGTTCTCCCCCCTCTGAGAAATGAACAACATATGAATGCACTGTGCTTGGGCAGTGTGTGGATGTAGTGGAGATTGTCCAAAAGATCAAAGATTCCCAGTTGCCTTAGCTGTCGGGCTGTTGGATTTATCCTCATTTTAGGGGTATAAACTCTTAAATCAGAGAATAAGTCAAAGGCACCTCAGAAGGCAGCATGTGGTCATCTAGCCTCTGCTTAAAGACGGCTAGCAACAGAACCTTCTAACTGTTGATGCAATACATTCATTTTTGTAACAGTTCTAATTGTTAAAATGTTAAATGTCAATCATTTATTTAGCCAGTGGACAAACATTGAAGCAGTATGCAACAATGCAAAGAGTAATAAAAGCTTGTGTTCTGGCGCCAGGTCTCACTGGATGACTGGGCAAGCTGGTTAACTTTTGTAGATCTTGGTTTCCTCCTTTGTAAAATAAAAGTCTGGATTATAAATCCTACAGCAGCCCTCTGACCTGTTTGATTTATTATCTTTGCTTTATTATTATTATTTTTTTACTACCTAACTTCTTGAAAGAGAAGTCAACCCTCACTGATTCCATTTTTCCACTACCCATGACTCACTCCTCAACTTGTAAACCAACTGCCTTCCATCCCTATCATTCGCTAAATCGGCTTTTTTGTGAAAGTCAAAAAGGACCTCCCCAAACCGAAATCCAATGGCCTATTTGCTCAAACTTTACCCTTCTGGCCCCCTTTTCAACATCTGACACTGGGGACCACCCTATCTTCTTGAATTCCTCCTCTGAGGTTTCTCTTCCACTTCTAGTCCCCAAGGCTGACCCTTTGGTCCTCTCTAGGTCCTCTCTCTTATAATCTCTCCTAGTTCCAAGTATTCATCTTTCACTTTCATCTCCACATATATAAATTCAGTCCTGACCTCTCTCCTAGGCACCACAGCTGCATTTCTCCCTACCACCCAAGCTCATTTTTTGGTGTCAGGGATCTTGAGATGAAATCCATGCTCTCAGTACAACCTGTGTGGCATTAGGCAAGTCACCAACCATCTCTCTAGGCTCCCTTTCCCTCATCCCTGCATCAGCTCAGCCGCTCTTGCTGACTTTCCCCCTTTGGGCAATACTGCCCTTCTCTCACAACCACAGGTTCTCTGCTGTCCCCCTCCAGGCTTCCTGCACCCAGCCACTATCTCCTGTCCACTCCATCTTAGCAGGATGTCCTCAGTGGCTGCCCTCATCTCACAAGCCCCAATCTGACCAGGGCAGACACCACTAGTGCCTCGGTTTGACAAGTGCAGACCACTGCTCATGTTCACAAGGCTTTGGGGCCTGCCCACTGCCTGCACAATCACTCCTGAACCCTGAAGCCTGTTTCCACTCTCACCTGGCAGCCTCATCTCACTCACCTGACTTTAGTGTGAGCCTGCTCAATGAGACATTCTCTGTCTAGGCCCCCACAGACATCATTTCCTATACCTAGAATGGTCTTTCTTGCTCTTCTCATTCTTAACAGTTCACAACCACTATTTTTTCCACAAAAACTCTCCATTATCCTCCCAAAGAGAAGTCATGGAATTATATATTTAAATCTAGAAAGAAGCTGGTCTCCCACCCACATTACAGATTAACTATGAATTATGATGACAACCTTGTTCATACTTCTCTAATTACACTTTATTTGCAAGTATTACTTTTTCATTTGATTTAGTGTAGAACTTTGCCATTAGTATCTCATTTAATTCTCACCACAGTATTTTATTGTGTACATTTTATTTTCCCACTAGATAAGAAGTTCTTTAATAACAAGGATAAAGTGATCTTTACCTTCAAATCTGCATTAGCTCATGCCGCAGGGTCTCTTTTTCATAGGTTCACAGAATATCAAATATTTATTAAATGCCTCTTACTGGAAACGATTTCTACTTTTCTTAACCTCCATCCCAACAAATACTTCCACTGTAACCAAAGAGAAGGGGAGGCTACAGAATCCAATTCCTTCCCCTCATTGCTGGCTTCTCTCTTACAGTAATATCACCTTGTATTTAAACTAAAGCTTTTCTTCACCTATATTACATCATCCCCCAAAGTAGAAAGCTGGGCATTACTTGAAACTCAGTGTCCTCAATTCCAGCCCCGTATCCTGAGGCCCAACTGCCTAAGGAATGCTAATGGCAGTCCCTGGAAATACTCTTGCACAGAAAAAGTGAAAAAACAGGAAGTTGGAAGGAACCTTTTCCCTGAAGAGTTGGGATGATGTGAAGAGGCTCCCATCACGCCTTTCCTCCGCAGGACAGCCTTTGCCAGATCTCGGTGCTTCTCTGGAAAATTAAGGAGCCCAAGTTAATAGGGTCACTTTTCATAAGGTTCTTACAGCTAAACAAGTGATCACTCAAAGACAAACTGAATGGCAGTTTTATATATTTATTATTATAATATTATATAATTATAATTTAGTCAGATCTGTGAACTGAATAAAATACAATCAAATTACTGTCTTTGATATAGCGCCCCTCATGTAGTGGAGGAGAAAGCCCTAATATCCCAGCATGGAGGCAGCCTCATAAAGAGCCCTCAGAAGGGCCAAGTATCCAGGCTTCTAGTGCCCCACCTTCCTCCCCCCACTGCCAAAGAGGGAGGCCAATCAGCACTCCTCTATATATGGTCACTAAGGGGAGGACCCCTTCTTCCTTCCCTTCCAGAGGATTCCTGATATTCACTGTGGTCTCTTGTGGCTTCCTATAGTTTCCTCTGCAAAGCTGCCTTTATTTATACATGAGAAAACAAGATTCAAGTGCAATACCATCATTCGGTCTTATATTAATCTGATAAGAGGGCAGGACTGCCAGAGGGCCTGGGCAGGTAGAGTTCTCCAGTAATCTGACTTTGGACTGTGGGGATGTAACTCAAGCTGGGCCAGAACCAAGCCTGAGACTGCATCGGGCCAGGGACCGCACAGTCTACAGAGGGCTGGACTAAGACCCAGGCCCTGGTTCCTGTCCCAGCTGTGGCTCCTACAAACAGGGCGGCCTTCTGAACTCACCTGAAAAATGAATGAGTTCAACTAGGAGACCCCTAAGCTGACTCCAAATCTATGATTGCAGGAACTGCGGTCCCCATGGACTCCTGCATAGGAACCAATCAAAACCCCGAATACTCACGCAACTTGGCCTGGATGGAAGGCATTCGGGTCATGATGTACGGTCCTCTTTTCTCTACTGCCTCTGGAGCCCAGTCTACCCGCTTGTAGCCACTCACCACCTGCGGGGGCAAGGGCAGCTTGCTGAAGGGCAACAAACAGCCTCCTGCCAGGTGGGAGCCTCCTACAGCAGCGCCCCTAAAGCAATGACACCCCCTGGAGTTCTCCAGGCATCTTCCTGAGGGGGAGAGACCCAGGGGTGTGGAGGTTGGGGAGGGAGGAGAATGGAGGAGAGACAGGGAGGAGGGATGGGGAGGAAGGGGGAAGAGAGGAGGAAGGGCAGGAGGGGAGGATGAGGAGAGAAAACTCGGGAATGGGAAGAGGGAGAGATGGGAAGGATGGAAGCCGAGGGGCGCTGGACCAGCTAAGGCAGGGCGACAGGACTGCAAGTGAGGGGAGTGTCCGAGGTTCCGAGATCGGGACACGTGGGCCCGGCCCGGCCAGTGCCCGCCCCCGGCCGTGCCCACCCCACTCACCGGCCGAAACCCTCAGGCCTCAGTTTCCCCCTCCGCCCTTCCCCCTCCCCGCAGCCCCTGGAGGGGTGGGGCCGGGCCCGCCCTCTCTCCCTCCCTCACCGCGCCGCCGGGAGCCCGGCCGGGCCGAGGTCGCGAGGCCTGGGCGGGGGCCCCGACTGTTGGCACTTCGCGGGTCTCGCGCGGCGGCCGCGAGGGCGGAGGGGGCGCGCGTGGCCCATGGGTCGCCATGGCCTGGGCGGGCTCCCCACGGGGCGGCCGCTCTTCGGGCCGAGCGAGGCAGCCGCAGCCGCAGCGGAACCGCCCTCCCACGTGACGGCGTCCTCGCTGCGTCACGGCGCCCGGCCCCTTTCTCCATCCTGGCCGGGCTCTCCTTTAGCAAGATGGCTGGGAGAAGTCTTTACCATCGCTAGCCTGCTCTCTATGGCTGGAGGACCAATTTCATCTCGGAGGTGAAAGTCCTATTGAAGAACAGAAATCGATTAGGAAGTTAGCGTAGACCTCGAATGCAGCCCTTAGCTAGCCTGGCCCTGCCAGAAATTACCAGAAATCTGTTAACAGTACCTGTTCCTCAGTTTGCACATCTGTCAAACGGGGATGAGACTGTTGAATATGTATAACAGATGTTAGATGTGGGATGTTAGAGCCGGCAGATCGTTTGGTCGGACCCGAGCCCCTGAGGAGTGACCACTATTGGTGTCCCCACCGCAGCTGTAGACGAAAAGGGCCTTCTTTTACATCCGGAGCCGACGCTCGACCTTGTTTAATGGCCCCTTGTTAAGGACCTACTTTGGGGCCAGCCCTGAAGTCCTCACACTATGTGGAAGGGTCCAGGGAGGGCTGGGGGTGGGCGTGATAGACTCCTGTTATATGCCGGAGCAGGCACGGAGGCAGCTCCAAAAATAAGGGAGACAAGAATCCACTATTTTCTTAAAAAATAAGCTTTTCTGACATCTTGTTCCTTATATCACCGTAGTGTCAAAATATTTTGTAGATACCCTATTTGTCAGAGCTAGGGCCCGGGCTCCGTTTGTGTCTGTGTCCTAAGCATAAAAACGATCCTCTGCATTCTGGATCTTAACACTTCGAGGGATTTAGCTCCCCTTATTTCCAGGACCACCCATCGCACATACCCAATCTGTTCCTTGTCACTGACTGGTGCACTCCTGTTCCATCAAAGAACTCTCTGGAAGTGGGTTTTGTTTGGCCTGAAGGTGTCCTTTTCCTCACTCTGAAATTAAATTTGTGTCTCCTGTTTCCAACTTGCTTTGTGTGGCTCTGACCACCCAAAGGTTAGAAGCCAGTTCCTGTTCAGCTGGCTATCCCAAGCATTCTTTCCTTTCCCTTTCCCAGAAAACCATCCTATATAACAATGTTTTCAAAAGGGAAAAAACAGCACAACTGGTCAAACACATTGTAGTGTGTGATATTTATAGACTAACTCCACAAAGGTGGCTTTGGGGAGTCTCATATCTCTTCATTAGGTCCTCTTTGATCTTTATAATTTGTTACATTTACTTTTGACTTTCTCATATCTCTTCATATTAGAGTCCTTTTTGACTTTTATAACTTGTTACATTTACTTTTGACTTTATGGTGAGTGGTTGTTCATTCCATTTGTTACAGTTACTGTATTGTTGTCTTGGCTCCATAGCAGTTCATAGAAATCTTTCCATGCTTGTCATTACTGACAGCACAGTTATATTGTGACATTCACACATTGAATTTGACCATTTCTCAATAAGTGAACTTCTACTTTCTGAATTCTTAGCTATCCCTAAAAGTACTGCTGCAATTATTTTGTTGATTATTCTTATTAATTTGGTTGACACAAAAGTCCATAATGGAGTCTCTGGTTCAGTGTGGACATTTTAATCACTTTGTGTAATTATAGCTTGCTTTTCAAAATGGTTGTACTGTTTTACTGACCCATCAACAATGTTTTAGTGTGCCTATTCCACAATCCCTCCATTTTCTATTGCTGTCTGTGGTCATTTTTGCCTATTTGTAGGGTGAGGCGAAACTCTGGGGTTATTTTGATTTGTATTTGTCTTATTAATGATTTGATGCCATGATCATCAAAGGCATCTGGTATTGGTTTAAAAAAAATAGAAATAGATCAATGGAAAAGACTAGAAAATCAAGAATTAAGAGACATTAATATAATTTGAGATCTGGAAATTGCTATTCCCTCTTAGTCCCGACTTCTGTTCGTCATTTCCCTTGATGTTCTAGATCTTTTGTTTTTCCAAATGAATTTTGCTATTTTATGAAATTCTGCAAAGCACCTCCCTGGTAATTTTATAGTTTAGCATTAAAAGTGTAAATTCATTTTGGTAGTATTATTTTTGTTACATTGACAAGCCTTAGTCATAAGCACTGACTATTTCTCTAGTTATTTAAATTGTTCTTGATTTCCTTTCAGGAACTTTTAGTAATTGAATCTATACAAGTTTTTATTGCTTTGGTAGGTTGGTTACCCAGATATTTTATAGATATTTGGAGAGAATTTCCTTTCAATTATTGCATCTTGTTTTGTCATTATATAGAAATGCTGAAAATAAAAAATAAATTTAAAAATGCTGATTTTTGAAGACTGATTGTGTAGCTCACAATTTTGGTTATTGATTTCAATTAGCATCTTTGCTGATTCCCTAAGATTTTGCAAATAAACCATGATCAGTGACTGGTGCACTCCTGTTCCATCAAAGAACTCTCTCTGAGAGAAAAAAGTTTTTTAATTGAAAAAATTTAAAAATTAAAAAAAAACCATGATCAGCAAATAGTATGATCTTCTCTTATCTATTTTTATCCCTTTAATTTCTTTCTTATCTTATTGCTGTTGCTAACATTTCCAGAACTACCTCAAATAATAGTGGCTAGGAGGTATCTTTGCTTCACTCCTTATTTGTTGCAAAAATTTATAGTGTATCTAAATTACATGATCTTACTGTTTGAGGATGTATTCTGATGGAAGTGGATCTCTTCGATAAAGAGAGCCTTAATTGATCAAAGATGGACAGAAGCAGCTAAACCCAGAGAAAGAACACTGGGAAATGAATATAAACTGCTTGCATTTTTGTTTTTCTTCCTGGGTTATTTATACCTTCTGAATTCAATTCTCCCTGTGCAACAAGAAAACTGTTCGGTTCTGCACACATATATTGTATCCAGGATGTATCTTTGCTTCACTCCTTATTTGTTGCAAAAATTTATAGTGTATCTAAATTACATGATCTTACTGTTTGAGGATGTATTCTGATGGAAGTGATCTCTTCGATAAAGAGAGCCTTAATTGATCAAAGATGGACAGAAGCAGCTACACCCAGAGAAAGAACACTGGGAAATGAATATAAACTGCTTGCATTTTTGTTTTTCTTCCTGGGTTATTTATACCTTCTGAATTCAATTCTCCCTGTGCAACAAGAAAACTGTTCGGTTCTGCACACATATATTGTATCCAGGATATACTGTAACCTATTCAACATGTAAAGGACTGCTTGCCATCTGGGGGAAGGGGTGGAGGGAGGGAGGGGAAAAATCGGAACAGAAGTGAATGCAAGGGATAATGCTGTAAAAAATTACCCTGGCATGTGTTCTATCAATAAAAAGATATTAAAATTAAAAAAAAAAGAATAAGAAAAAAAAAAGAATAAGATAAAATTTTAAACCAAAAAAAAATAATAAATTACATGATCTTTACTTTTGATTCTAGATGGATGCTTTTTCTATTTTATAAGAGATCTGTTTATACTTTGTAGAATTTTTAATATAAAAGAATGTTGCACTTTGTCAAAGACAGATATCTGTCTGCATCTCTTGAGATGATCATATGGTTTTGGAGGTTTTGGTTTTAATATGATTTGTTTTCCTATTATTGAACCATTTTTTGCATACTATGCATCACTTGCATAGTAAATTTTCATCCCCTCAGTTTTATTTCATGTATCTGTTTTTAAAATGGCCTCCTCGTAAGCAATAAATTGCAAAGTTTTGTTTTAGTATTCAACCTGCCACTTTTTTCACTTTATTGGATTATTCAATGCATTCACTTTTAAATTTGTAAGTTAGATTTATATTTTCCTCTATCTCTAATATGGGTGTTTTTTTTTTCCCTCAAGTTATGATTCTTCCTCTGTTCTGCTGTAAACACAGTACTATCACTATATTTTCTGACTGCACATTCAGCTCAATATTTCCAACTTAACCAATACTTACTGCATACTTTCTATATTCAAGAATAAAACTGATGTATTATTGAATTAGAAACCATCAAGTTTATCTGGAAGGTACCTCAGAAGCCTTCTAGCTCAAGTACTTCATTTTATTGAAGAAACTTAAGACACAAGGGATTAAGTTACTTGGTGAAAGTCACATAACAGCATGCAAAGCTGAATTTGAACCCAAGCTCTCTCATTTCAGAACTATTACACTTCCCATTGCATAATACTGCTTCAACTCTTCTATTTTGCAGTGGTCATTAGGGACCACAAGTTCACACAAAACCAAAGTGATAAAACTTTCCCTGGCAGTTTTTTCTCCCACAGCTGAAGGAATTAAATGAGCACCAATTCCTGAAAGAACAGACTGAGGAGGCAATTTGACAGAGCCAAAGAGTAACAAATTATGGTGTCCCAAGTCTTAATGCTCTTTAATGTTATTAAAAGTTAAAGATAGCATTAAGACTTTTGGGACGTATTATATAGCTTAAGACTCAGTTCAAATCCTACCTTCTGCAAGAAGCCTTTCCTGATTGGCCTTCCCTCTCTTCTCTGAGATGACCTTCTGAATTACAATGGATCTAGCTTGTGTATATAAAGATGTTTATCTTTTTGCCTCACTCATGAGTATGTAAGCTCCTTGAATGCAGGAACTAATTTCCCCCTTTCTTTGACTCCCCAGAGCTTAATTCTGTGCCTGGCATTTAGAAGCTCCTTAAATGTCTATTGCTTATTGACAAAGTATCTCTTCCCACGCACCCAATAACCCTTTGGATTAGTGTAACAGTTAGTATTCCAATGTTACAGATGAATGACAAGATCAGTCTTGTCCAAAGTCATACAGCTAATAAGTTTTGGAGACCAAGGACTGATGCTAAATCCTACACTATTCTAATGAAATGCTATTTCTTGATATTTGAGAGACAGTAGATCTTTCCTCTAAATAGTTCTAAACACAATTCTATCATTATAGATATTACTTCTACTAAGGCAGTTAACTCCACTTCTTTCATCCCCATCCCCTTTCACTGTTAGGACTTGTATTTTTTTTTTTTAATTTTTAAATTTTTTCAATTAAAAAACTTTTTTCTCTCAGACGCTACTAGGGGAAAAATCTCTTGTAACAAGCATGTACAGTCAAGTCAAATTCCCATATTGGCCACGTCCAAAAACGTATCTCATCATTGGCTGGTCACTGAATGGATCAGAATAATTTAGTCCTTTAAAGTTGTTTGGCTTTACAATAGTATTGTTACACAGATCGTTCTCCTGGCTCTGCAGACTTCATATTGAATCAGCTTGTACATGTCTTCTTAGGTTACTCTGAAACCATATCCTTCATCTTCTCTTACTATTTTATCAGATTTATAAACAGTAACTTGTTCAACTATTCCAATTAAAAGACATCTTAAGTGTCCAGTTCTTTGCTATAAATATACATATATGTATACATACATAACATTACATTCACGTGTATGTTTGCCTGATATGTGCTCAAACACACACACATTATATACTTCTCCATTTCTTTGATCTCTTCAGAGTTTGGGACAGCCAGCCAATACAGATGGCTAGTGTTGATCCTAGGCAAGTCACTTTTCTTAAAATCTTGGTAAGGTTGCTGAGGGACAGGACCTTTTAAATATTACCATCTTCAATTTGCTCTGCACCTAAGTAAATTATGAATACTATAACACTCACTGAGGTTTTCAATGGGGACATGCCTCCCTGGCCCTTCTCATATTAGCTGAAATATTTCCCTTCCAACTCCCACTCAAGTATCAGCCCTCTCCTCCAAAGCCTTCCTTTGCCCAACATCCAGGCACACCCTGGACTCTTCCTATATTCCCATATAATTTACAGGTACTCATCCCCTACCTTTCTATATATCATTAAGGATAGGAACACAAAACTTCTTTTTCCCGATTTGAAATAGCAGTACAAAATAGTTTGGCAATAATCATAAAAGGCTGTGCTTCTGGAATGTGAGCTTCTTGCAGACAGGGATTGTGTTGTTGCCTTTCTCTGGATCACCAGAATTTAGCATAATACTGGTGGTGCATGGTAAACATTGAGGCAACTGCCTTGGCCACGTCAAGATCATGAAGATGTATTATCTACCATCATTCTCCTCCTAGTCATCAGTAGTAGTCAGCAATCCTAATGCCAAGGACTGAATGCGGTCAGACAGACCTTGTCCCTGAAGAGTGGGTATAACAGGAATAGCTTGTCTTTTCAGTCATTCAATCACCAACTTTAAAATTTTGTTCCTAGGGTTGTTAAGTCAAATTCTATCAATTTAATGAGTTATTTCTTTTAACATTAGGAAAGCAGAGGATCCTAAAAATCAAGTTAGTACAGACAAGGAAACATGACTTATTTTATCCAACATAATAAAATTAGTTGGTGGCCCCCTACTATTTGAACCCTGTCCCTTGATTGTTAACGTTCTTTTAAAATGTCTTTTATAATTTATTTACATGCTAGCAGCCCTGGCTTAAAATTAGTCTGTAGGGGATGCTAAAATGTGTATCCACTTTGCACAGGGAAACATCTTCAATGCCAGAACAAATGCCTACTTGTTCCATGGGATAACTTTTTTAGTGCAACACCAGTGTCAGAGCAAAGTCCTCCTTGGAGGACAATCCTTGGGCAAAACTTACTATCTCCCTCCTCCTTTCCAATCACCCCACCAGGGTGTTTCTAAGGTTTTTGAGGGACTGTGGGAAGTCCCATAGTCTCAACCAATTTAATGCAGCAACTATTTAAGCAACTTTCCTGAAACCTTTCCCAACATCCCAGAGCACCTAGAATTATGTTTCCCACAGTGCCTTTGTCACAAAACACTGCCATTCTCTTGTGAGTTTCTTATGAATACATATCATCTGATTGATCTTGGTACTTACACTCACCTAAACACATTTTAGGTGTTTAGGTGCTCTTCTAAGTTCATGCTTGCCTTGGTACCTATAAGGGCCTTATCTATACTCAGCCACTGATAGCCAACCTAATAAAGGGGATGAGTCAGGATCCAAACTGGACTGAATCCAATATGCTTAATTTAACAGATACTTATGAAAAATCCAGAGTTTAGCATATAGGTGCTTAATAACACTTAAGACAAAAAAAAAAAGCAAAATGAAGACTAGTAGAAAATGGGAAAAGCACAGCTAGAAAAGTTCATTTTTAAAAGATATGAAGGGAGGTCTTAGTGGATTGAAAATTCCCAGAGTCCAAACAGTTTGATATGGCAGCTAAGAAATTAAACATCTTAGGTCACACAGAGGCAAAAGGTCCAAGAGCAGGAGATATTAGCCCCACTTTATTCAGGCCTGATCATACTCTACCTACCATATTATGTTTGGTTTTGAGTGCTACATTTTGGAAGGATGACAAACTGGACAGCATCCATAAATGGGGATGAAAACATCAAAGGTCAGCAGAAATAGCTGAATTTACTCAGAAATGACTGAGAATGTGATGAAAAGGAACAATAACAACTGTTATTTGATGGGCACTCAGGTGTTAGAGGGATGAGACATGTTTTGCTTGAATGAGTCCTGGGGACAGGCCATGAAGCAAGGGAAGTTGCAGTGAAGCAACAATTAGGTTTGAAGTAAAGAAAACTTTCCTAAGAATTAGAATTGTCCCCAAAGTAAAATGGTCTGTCTTGGGAAATATGATGGACTGTTACCTTCTTCATCCTGGAAGCAGCATATTTTAATCCATTAGTCCAATCATTTCATTTGTTAATTTTTTAATGGAGGTGGTCAGATGGTGTCATATGGTTAGAACACTGGTTTTGGAATCAGGAAGTCTTAGACATTACTAGCAGTATGACCCTGGATAAATCACTGGATCCCATTTGCCTCAGTTTTCTCATCTACAAAATGAGCTGGAGAAGGAAATCCATCCAGTATCTCTGGCAAGAAAGCCCTAATTAGTGTCATGACAAGTTGGACACGACTGAACAACATTTTTTTTTTTTTTTAATGTAAACTCAGGTAACAACTTCTTAAATTAAGTTCAAACTGTTTCCCTTTTATTAAGGTCCAAGTAAATATTATACAGACTGGGACTCAATAAAGAAAAACATGTTCAAATATTTTATCATCAGCATCTCCAGGTAAATGTGTGTGTATAATCAAGTAGCATTACCAATCAATCCTTAGGAAGCTCATCTGAAAGAGAAAAAGGAAAGAATGAGTGAATGACATTTATGTCTCTGAGCTCTTGGCTCATCTTTTTTTAATCATTTAATGTCACCTAACAACTGCAACTGTTCTAAGGGGAAAAAATGCTATACAAACACCATAGGATCATTAAGTTTTAAAACTGGAAGAGACATTAGAACATATAGTTCAAGCCTCTCATTTTAGAGATGATTAAATTGAGGTAAAATAATAAATGACTTATCCAAGATCACAGAGCTAAGTGAATAGCAGAGACAGGATTTAAATCCAGGTCCTTTGACTCTCTCTACCCTAGGATTTCCATGGTGCCATTCTGCCTGCCAATTCTAACCTTTGCTAGTTACCTTCATTTACAAAGATGTGACAAGGTTTTAGTTTTCGTTTGCTAAGAAAAGACAGTTGATTTTGGCTTATCCATGCATAACAGATTTCTTTTGAAGGGAAGAACATGAAACAGAAAGAAACCAAGTCATGAGCTTATGGCCCCATGGGACAGTGAAAAGAATTCTTGGTTTTCAGTCAGCTGGACTGGATGTGAAAACTAGTTTGACACTTTCTAGAGAACTTGTCTGCCGATTTCTTTATCTGAGAAATGAACATATTAGATGCCTCTAAGGACTCTTTTAGGGCTACAGTTAAATCCATTTGACAAATAATACAGAACATCTCTGCATAGTGAAAATCTCCCAAAAGAAAATACTTTTAGTAACTTGAGCTGCCAATGGACACATTTGTCAACAATATTGATTAAGTAGCACTATGTCAAAAGCATTTATAAGGCAAAGTTAATCAAGAAGAATTAGGCTTTGCAGATGGTGCATGCTTGATGACTGCCAAATTAAAATGGCATTCTTCAAATGCTCAAATGTTAAGATAATTCAACATTTTGTACATACATACATACATCAGCTAATTGTACTCATTTATACCTGCACCACACATGTTTATAAACTTCAAAGCACCATATAAATTGAATTATTAATAATTAATGACAACCCAACGAGATTTACAAGTCAGACTATTGCTTATTTACCCACTTGAACAGTGCCTACCCACTGTTAATTGGCCCATTTCTATTAAACTTACACAGCACAACCTAATTTCTATCCCTCAGCTCAGTGTAGAGCACTGGCCTAGAATCAAGAAAGTGGAGTTCAAATTTGACCTCAAATATTTAGTAGCTGGTATGACCCTGGCCAAGGTCACTTAACCTTTGTTTGCCTCAATTTTCTTAACTGCAAAATGGGGATAAAAATAGTATCCAGACCTCCCAGGATTGTTGTGAGAATCAAATGAGGTACTTATGAAGTGCTTAGTTAGCACAATGACCAGCACATAGTAGGTAATAGTGCTGGCTCCCTTCCCTCAACTCCTTCTATCTATTACTATTATAAAACAAATATTTTTAAGTCTTGCTATTTTAATCTTGGAAATAAGAGTTAAGTATTGGTGAACACAAATATCTCAATGTCTAATGGTTATAGATCAGAAGATGTGTCATAAAGCATATTCTAATGTATCTTTTTACAGAAGAGCATCAGAGTCTGTAAATTCCCTCAAATAGCCATGTAGGGCAGATTTGCAGATGGCAGTACCCAACTGAGAGCTCTTCAGAGAAACATTAGTGAAATAGCATTTGTGATAACTCTTACTCCATAGCATTTGTGATAACTCTTACTCCATAAACTTGTATAAACACTCTTCAATTGTTTTTAAGCCAGTGAGAAGTTATTAATAACCAATGATTTGGGGAGATTCACATTTCTCCCTTTTCTTTTCATTTTCATTTTAAGATCTCATGCTCTTTCTCCTCAATCCACAACCAACTCAGGTGGGGAAGCCCCTGTGTTCGTCTCAGGTTTGGGTGGGGATAAATTCTTTGAATAAATGCCATGGCTGAAATTAACTTAAATAAATGATGTAATCTCAGTTCAGGACAAGCCTTTATTATAATATTCATTCTCTCATTAACTGGTAGCCAATCAGAGTTGTAGCCAACAGGGGGTACACCCCTTACAAAAGAGTATATATAAGTCTAAGCTGCTGCCATGATTGCCTTTTATCTAAGAGAAATCATCCTTTTGTTAAAATTGTTCTAATTGTAAATTATTAGCATTATTAAGATTCTGGCATTAATAAAATTATTAAATTATTGAGAAATTATGTCTTTCAAACCTTTTAAAATGTCACACCTATGACCACAAAGTTTAAGTGTTGGATGATTGTTGTTGGGTTTCCTGAGGGGGATATAGGAACAGGATTGAGATTATTAAACAGTATCTCAAACCAGTTGTCAAAGCATACTCAATATTCTGTCCTCCAGTGGCCCTCCTACTCAATGCTCATCTCCTCTTGCTTACTGGGGTGTAGAACTGTCTAGGTCATTTTTAGAATACATAATGGTGATAGAAAACCACTATTTTCACTGCTGCTCCTTACCCATAAGAGTTTATGCTTTGTCTAGGCCCAATTCCTCTGGAGTAGAGATTCCCAATTCATCTAAAGTTGGTCTAAGTTCCTGGATAATATATGGGTAGATTTCCTTATGAGGTCCTGCTTTGTCCTAGAAGCAAAAATACCAAAAAAAAAAAAAAAAAAAAAAAAAAACCTATTTAATTTAATAGACATCGAACAGGTAACAAAACCAGCCTGACATTATATATAATATATCTAGAAAAGAGGTTCCTCTACCCCTTAGGATCAATTTGGTCAGCAAGCAGTCAGTTTCAATAAGGAAAACAAACAACTACTGCAGAATTTAAATCAAAGTAAACCTTATTATAGTCTAAGAATAATTTTACCAATTGGAATATGCTAATTAGATGCCAGGAAGGAAGGTAGTGATGACAGAAAACTGCGAAGGCAGTCAAATGTGCCCAGCAGGCAACATTTATAATTGAATCAACAGAGGGAAAAATATTTTAATTTCCCTCTAATTCGAGTCCATAATTCAATTAGCTCTAGTGTTGAATGGACTGATAGCCAACAGAACCCATAATTATCCCTTTCATTTAAGATAAAGCAATTTAATTTTCTTTCCTTGTGTAGACTGTGATTTTTTTTTCCCCTCCTGGTTATAATAGCTCAATGGAGACTTTTCTGGGAAAATTTGTGTTTTGAGGTCACTCGTTTCTCGGATGAGAGTTTTGGTCAAGTTCTACTTTGCAATGAAACCCATTTTCCGCATACAGCTTTCTCAAGTTAAATAAACTCAGAAAATTTTAACCTACTATTCTTTGGTCATTAGAAAATTCCAAGTTATCTTTATAAAGCTTTAAATACAATATAAATCAATAGAATTCTCAGTCCATTGCTATTTCACTGACCTTTACAGCCTCTAGAATGCGAACTGCACTAGCAAAATCATCTAACCGTCTGCATGCCCTCAAAGCAGCATCAATGATTTTGGGTTCTGGAACCAGGTCATAACCAACCAATGTATTCATTCCTATTAGATTAAAAGAAAGCAGAGAAGCAATGTAACATCAGACATGTTTGTGTGATATCCACACTTTCAAAGAATCATGGAACTAAAAAAAACCTCAGAAATTACAGAGTTCATCCTTCTTACACAAATAAAACTTGAGGCTCTGAATTGACTTACCCAAAGTCAAAGAGTTAGGACAAAGATTCATTTCTCAATTAAGGTTTTAGTATTGGTTTGAATTACTATATTAAGGAATGTCATAAACTAGTTCAGCTAATTTATGGGATCATATGATTTATAGCTGGAACGTAAGGATATAAATGTAAAGCTTGGTCCAACAATCCAAATACTGTTTCACAGACAAAAATCTAAAAAACATAATGCTATATATTAATTTCACTTCTATATAATATGGCAGACAAAGACAACTTTTTAAGTCTTTTAATGGAAAAACCAAACTCACTATTCTTTTGCCACTCAAAAAAAATTCCCTTCTGTATGAAGAAGGATGATGTCATTACCCTTTTTTTTTTTTAAATATTAAGGGCTTAAAAAAAAACCTAAAACATAGTCTCTATAATAACACAGAATACTAGAATCCATCTGAGATGTCTTACTCTGAAGGAAATCATATGCACAGATGACACATGAAACAATAAACTATTACTCTACTTAACTAATGTTAAAATTAGAAAGAATCAAGGTACTGACCAATTTACTTTGATATTTATATTACGGGGCAAACAATTACAAAAAAAAAAAAATCTTCTAATAGACAAAAATTAAGAAAACTGCTCCAGGAGCTTTTGAGTTTTTTTCAAAAGTACAAACCTATCCAAAGAAGAGGTATGGGATATTTTATAATAGCAGTAGCAAATTCAAACAGAAATGGGAGGCACTAAACCATTCATGGATACCAACAGATGCACATTGACTTAGAAAACCAAATGTTAACATTATGTTGTATTATTTTAAAATTTACTTTGTTAAATATTTCCCAATTGCTTTTTAATCTGGTTCTGGCTGTACTTGGGAGTAGAGTGAGCTGCATGTTCAAAATATCTGTTTTATGGGATAAAGTTTAAGAGTTATGCATAACTACTAATCATTTCCTTCTAGCTGTGCTGATGTCACAAGGACTAAATGGATTCTAGACGAGCAAATATGAGACAGCTTAATTTCTCTCAGCAAAATCAATTTATAGACATATCACATTTTATACCTTTTCGTAATTCCCAGGCATCAAGATCTGGTTTGTTGAAGTATGTCACCCAGCGAGCATCAAACTCTTCATCTGTCTCATGAGACCCATGGGAATAGCAGCGAACTGAATGGATAGCTACACAGAGAAAGAATATACATGCATTTTAATGATAAAACATTTAATGAAAACATCTATGTCATCTGAAAAAAGAAAATAAATCTCTAACCATATTTTCAGTATTTGAATATAATACTGGCTAAAAATCTCAGGAATTATCTAAGTTTCTAAATAATGGATTTAAGTAATAAACACATCAATTAGGAAACACGAATACAGCATTTTTTCCTTATCCTTTAAAAATATTTGGTCTCGATAATGCCTAAACACAAAGAATAAAAATATTTTCCCCCTTTCAACTATTTCAACACCTGAAGGCACATGAAGACAACAAACTAAACAGACATGAAAAGGAGGTATGATTTAATGGAAAGAATGCTAAGCTGAAGCCCAGGAAATCCATAAAAAATTGCATTTCTTATTTTTAAGAAGCCCAAATTCAATAGTAAATGTCAGTTCCCTTGACTTGTGAAATGGAGCTGGATATATTATAGTTATTTAAAACATTTTAAAACAATGAATAGTCATAAAATTATTGGATTCTCAAACTATTTCATAAAATAGGCATTAATCAGTCACAAAGAGCCAAACTAAAAAAACCAGTAATAAGCCTAGAGAAAAGATAATGAAACACCCCTTTCTCCTACACCAGTGTATTCTAAATGTTTTTGATTAGCAGTTTTTTCCTTAGTTACACAGAATGATTTCATCTTTAAGAGGGTTTAGAGGATATTCCCCAAAAATGACTTGTATAAAAACAAAAGGCTATCAAAAAAAATTTAAATAAGTATAATCTAACTCTTAAGAAATGGTGAAGAAAAGAAAGTACATCAGAAAAGACAAGTAATGGAAACTGGCTGTATAAGATTCTAGATAATAGAACAACACTTTTAGATCAGCAATTCAGCTACTGAACAATCTCTCTACTTGATAATTGACAATTTCATTCAGTGTTAATCACAACGAATTTCAATTGACCTAATCATGGAAATTTCTTTTTGTTGCTTCTTCCAAGAGGAAAAAAACCATTTTAATTCTTGAGCTGAGTTATATTAATGGTTGAGAATGAGCTTTTAATATTAAAAATTCAAAAAGAATGTGTCACCAGGGCTGCTGCAACAATACAAAACTTTAAATCCAAACTTTAAGAACTATAATTTTATATTATAGCTATTGACTATTTGGATTATCTTAACTAGTTTTTAAAATATCACCCCCATTCTTCAAATTAGGAAACTGAAGATCAAAGAGAATATGTGATTTGCCTATGGTCTAACAGCTGGGACTGACATAGCTGAGTTTTAATTAAATTCAGTTATCTTTCTATTATACCAATGCAAAGAATTCAGTTCCTTATAAACTAAGCACTCACAATGAACTTGAAATTTTGAGCGACACTATGACCGAGAAAATAAATCACAGTAATTCTGAACCTCAATTTCACTATCTGTTTTGAGGGGGTAAGAGCAATCAACAACAAAGTGCCTACTATGTACCAAGCAATGTGCTAAGGTTCGGGAATACAAAGAGGCAAAAAACCCTCAAGGAAAACTGGAGAGACAATAGGAAAAATTTCAGTAACAAATTTATTAATTTTATCAATCAGAATTAAGAGATAAGGGAAGGCTTCCTGTAGAAGAGGCTATTTTAGTTAGGATTTAAAGGAAGTCAGGCTGGTCAGGAGTCAGAGCAGAAGAGGAAGAGTATTTTAGGCACAGTGAGAAAAAATGCCTCAAAGAGAGATAGGAATGTCTTGTTTGTACAATAGCCAGGAGGCTAGTTTCACCAAACTAAAGAATATGTGAAGGGGAATAAGGTGTAAAAAAACTGGAAAAGTAGAAAGGGGTTAGTTTATGAAGGGTTCTGGATTTCAAAACAGTATGTTTTGTATTTGCTCTTGGAGGCAACAAGGAGCCACTACAGTTTATTGAGTGGAGGGGTTATGCTTATTTGAGAGATGTTACAAAGGTGAAATCAACGGGCCCTGGGATGGCTGAGATAGTAGAGAATCCAGAATGCCAGCCTAGAGGACTGGGAAAATGGTGTTGCTTTTTAGTAATAGGGAAGACAGAATTGGAAGTAAAGTGTAGCAAGTAAGATAAAGTATTCTGTTTGGGATCAAGGTTGGAGAGCAAGTAGATTTGAGAATCATCAGCATAGAGATGGCCATTAAGTCCTGGGCAGTGGATAAGCTCACTGAAAGAAGTACTAAGAATAGAGAAAAGGGCCAGGACAAAGATTAGAGGTCCAGCAAAGTATCCAGCAAAGGAGACAAAGAAGATGCAGCCAGATAGATACACAATTCATGATTTCAAATATTCTCAAGACAAGAGTTATTTATAACTCATCTACTATAAAAGCTGATTTCAATATTCAAAGGAAAGATGATGTCAACTATATCTTCTTAGGCAGATTGCACTCCACTCCATTTTCCTCCTTCTTTATTGCCCTTTAGCTCCGAGAATCATATGGGGAAATGGATTTTTCTATTAGAAAACAATTTGGAATCACCGAGAGTGCTGCCTCATTTCCCAAATGTGACTGCAGCCTTCTTTCTTCTTACTCAATCCTAGGTCCAGTTCATCACCCATTTATAGACTATGTCTAAGATCTATGTACTGATGGACTAAATCAATGGACTATCCATTAAAGTGCATGTTACAAATCTTAACAATAAGCATTTTTTAATCCATTAAAAAATGTGGGTTATTAGGCCAATCTTTGACTATCTGTAGCACTCACTGTGAAGCCTGTATAATATTTGGGGTCTTAATGCAATCAACATATCATCTAAAACCATCTGTAAACAGAAACACCAGAAAGACTTTACCTCTTCTACCTGCAATTTGTGCAGAATATCCTTGACACATGGTGAACATTTTTACAAACTTTCAGCCTAGTTTAAAACTTGTCCTGAGACTGATAAACAAGCTCAACAACAACAAAAAAGTTATCTCTATGGTTTCATCCATATATATATATAGATGACTGCTTTGAAAGCAGGACTGGGTTCTTGGGCTTACTGAAAGTAGGCAGCTGGTGCTGGCAAGGAAAATTGGCCCCTTCTCCACAATGGTCTTTTCCCCAACTCATGGTTGTAGAGCATAAATTAGAAAGAGGTACGATTATTGCCAAAAGCCTTAGATTCAAAGCCACTCCCATCAGCCTATAGGAAAATGGTGGCAGTGGTCTGCCTTGCTTTGCACATTCTACCTCTTGTCTCTTCTTCAAGGTACCTCACTGCTAGAGCTATGCTGGAAATATACTGTCTTTCAAGGATGAATTTGCTACAGCCAGACACACTTTCTTAAAGCGGGGGAAAAAAGGTACAATAGGAGTGTCTTTAGCTATTCTTAATCTGTAAATATAAAGATGTATTCTACAACAGAAAATAGTATAAAAACCAGATTATTGCCTTTTTGTATTTTTATCAGTCTCCTGGATCTACTTTTATAGTTGGTAATGTTATTTTGTTTTTTTCCTAATCATTTGGCATTGTCCTTACTTTGAAATAGTGTATAAATGGGTTCCAAACCCATTTTTCAAAGCTGCAATTACAAAGGTGTTTGAATGAACAATTGTTCATTCAATTGGAGAATGTTCACAGTCCAGGTAAGATAGATTACCATGTGTTACATTTTCTTTGTAGTTCTATCTTACTAAAAGCATTAAAACCCCCAAAACTTCAGTGTTTTGACTGAAAGTTACAGCAAATCAATTTGCTTAAGATAAATCCTGACACAACATGCTTTTCCTCACAAAATAGTTATCTACATTATAACCTATAAAAATATTGCCTTAAATAATCCCAATTTGTTTTACAAATTATACTTCCAAAAAAATCTTTCTAACTAAAACAATGAACCAAACATAAATATTTTATCATTCTTTGTGAAATTTTTCTTTTACTAACCTAAATTTACCAAGTGAAAATCTAGGGAGCATAATGTATTAAAAAAGCACTCAACACAAATAGACTCGGATTTAAGTCCCAAGTCTCTCATGTATTAATTCTATGATATTAGGCAAATACCATCTTATTGGGTCTCAGGTTCCTCATCTATAAATAGATATATTAGTATCACTAGCCACACCACATAGGGTTGGGGTGAAGCCCACAAAGAGTGTGTGTGTAAATATGCATATACATATGCATATTCAAAATACATGCGATATTACACATTATCTCACTTTGTAAATTGGAAAGGACTATAGGTAAGGGGATCATGACCTTTTATGAACTTTTTTTTTCCCCAGTAAGTTTACCAATGCAGATTAGCAAATTTATATACTTGTCTAATTTCATTTCACTATGTTACAGAGCTGAGACTTGAACCCAGAGGTCCAGAAGCAAAAGTTATCTGCAGGTCGTCACAGTTGATTAAGTTGCAAAACTGAAATTCAAAATCAGATCTTTTGATTCCATATCCAAGCTCTTTTCATGACGACACGTACAATTTTTCACTGGTCTAGGGAACTTCCTGAGAGAAAATTTTCTACCTTTTTCAAAATGAATCCACCACCCCAGGACCTAGATGTGAGAGGAGTTGTTCTGCTAAACGAACTAAAAGTGGCTTAGGGAAAAGGGAAATTGAAAAGCAAAGAGTTACAAAAACTATGTCAATACATACAATAGGTCAGCTTGAGAACTCCCAACACTTTTTCTAAGGTAATGGAAGCAATACAAGTAGATACCTGTGCTTTTCTCCCAGGGAGTTTCATCTTTACAATGTAACTTTCCATATTCTTCTATTGTTTATTACAATGACTGGGATGAACTGACAACATGTAAAAGACTTCTTTATAATCATGATTTTTAAAGTGTTTAAAGACCATCCCTGGATACTACCACACAGCTACTCACATCAGCTTTTTAAAGGAAGTTCCATTATATTCATTTTAATATGTACCTGGAATATATCTCAGACTGTCTAAAAGTCAAATACAATGATATATAGGAAAAGATACCAAAGCTATTCAAATATAATGTAACACACAGATCTAATTGTTATGAGATAGAATTTAGTGCTTATACCATATGGTATCTATCCTGTACTAAAACAATCAATAAATTTGTGTGTTTGAAAAAAAGTTATTCTTCAGGTATCAATTAAATTAACTGACCTTCAAGGCCCCTTTTGGTACTGAAACTGATCTGTTGTTAGTTGAACAAGGCAATTTATAGTTATTTCCTATTTGTAGACTGAAGAGAGAAACTGCCTGTAGAAATGAACATATATTTAAAAATCTACATCTTAAATTAATGAAAATTTTTGTTATGAACAAAATGGATCTTTCATTACCTTTTTCCTTTAAAAATCATATGTATATTCCCAATACTGGAGCCAAACGAGATAAAATACTGTTACATGAACCCAGTTATAGTATATACTCCCACATAGAAAAACATTTGTATATTTCAGTAGTTTTGTTCAATAAAAAATTGTTCCCCACAAATTTAGTAAAGGTTTTATAAAATGCAAAATTTCTGAGTTGGAAGTTACTCAAATTCTTAAAATTTCCTTTATAATACTCTGACTGGTGGCTTGTAATTATTTTAGTTGTCCTTCCTAGTACTCCTATAGTTACTAAAATTAGAGAAATCATTAAGAAAACCTGGGTTCAGCTCTGGGTGTAAAGTGACCTGCCTATAAGGTCACTTTTATGGCAGATCCTCAGCTTGATCCAAATCCAAGGCTCTTACCATGTCACTCATATTAAGGCAAAAGCTAACATAGCACAGAACTTTAATATACTGTCAGAAGGTCCTATTCTTCAAGGATTTTCAATGCAATAATGTCATCATGTCTCCACACCCACTTCCTTTCTCTTACTGTGCTCTTCTACCTAGAAAAATAAATGTACACAACTATTTATTTCCTTCAATGCTAACTATGAAAAATTACTCGTTTCATATAATGCTTTAAAGTCTATAACCCCTTTCCTCTTAGTAGTGTCCCAAAACCTATGGGATAGGCAGTGGAAGCATTGTTATTTCCATGTTATAGGTTTAGAAATAAAGTGACCTGCTCCAGGTCAGTCAATTAAATAGTGAAGCCAGGACAGAAATTCTGGGATTCCCTTTGTTCCTCCCCCTTTCCATTTTAATAGTGAATTTCTTTTAGGATACCTTCATCTTACAAATAGAATGAAGTTTACAATTAACAGATTTTTATAACTAGCCTGCTTAGAACATAGCCCCCCTCCCCTCATCTCAGCAAAAACTTAACACCTTTGACTGGAAGAATTTTAACATATTAACAGAAGTTGTTACTTTATATTTCCCCTAACACCCCCAATACCAACCTCTTCTCATCCCCAACAAAAAGTAGAACAATGAGGTCCCCTAATTAAATTCTTTTCTGAGTTCTAATATGGATGTACGAGTTTTATATTATCATTCCAGTTTTAGATTCTATGATCAAGTTATCATTTCCTACATCTTCAAAGTAATTTAAGTAAGCAACTTTGAGACCTCACTATGTTTCAGCATTCTTGCCATCAAACTTTTCAGAGTTTTCAAGCCATATTTTTGCCTGGGATTTTATTTTATTTTATTTTTTTAGAAACCTGTATTTAGCTTTTTAGGTACATAGTATAAAGTTTTTCGTGAAAATTATCAGCAGTACCTGTCTAAAATGAAGATCAGTAAAACCCTGATTAAGTAAATTATAAATCAATTCTTATTACAATCATTGTTTATAAAGGCTTTAAAACCCTATAAACACGAATCTTAAGAGCTTATTCATTTGACTAGATGTGCTGAAAGGACAGAAAAGGATCTTAAAATCTAGCTGGTTAAAGTCTCTTGCCAGATTTAGAAATTATTTTAACATCCTTAATTTTCAGTGCCCCTCCGCCCAGCTTAAGATATAGAACTGTTTAAATTGAACATTTCTATTTTAAAGGTAAATTTCCAATAGGAAAATCCTTTTTTAGTTCATGTAAAATGTAAATGTTTTCAAAGGGGGGAAGGGGATGGTCAGGAGGAGAATTTCCCCATAACTAGGAATACAATATGCATTTAGTAAATGACTCTGGCCTGAGGAATTGATAGGAAGGCCCCAAACTGAAATGGATTAGTGGAATGATGAAATGGTATAGACACACAATTAATTTTTATAATAAAAATTAGTATAACTATAAGGCTTTTCAAATCCTCTTTTCTGACACTAGTCTAAGATAATCCTTTCCAACCGGTATTATAAAACTTTCCTCAAAATTTAAATTTATTCTAATAAGAGTGCTCTCTAAATATATCAACATGGAGTTTGCATAGAGGATCACAAAGCTGGACAAATAAGATACAGAAAAACTCTAAAATGATTGGAAAATCACTGAGCGTATTATACCAATTTACACACAACAGGAAACACAGGAGAATTTAAAATTTCCAGAGACTGACTATACAAACCTTAGTTCTTTAAAAAGGGGTCTCCCCCCAAAAAAAGTTGTTACAGATGGAAGCATTTAAACTCAAAACCTTAAGTGCCTAATTTCATAATGTAACATTACCAAAGGAATTCCAGGATTAAAGTGCCACTGCCACAAAACCTTCCCAGGATAATACAAGAGTAACATTATTGAAGATAATAAAATAGGAATTAGCAAAGCAATTATGCCTTAGTTGGGTTTCTCAACATAAACTGAAATCGTCCCAGGCACTGCAGAGCACAGCACTCTCAACTGCAAATTTTTTAGGATCACCGTAAGTAGTCTTTTCTTGGTCCCTCAAGACTCTTCGGGCCTGGTGCACTTTCTCTCCCACTGGTCAGGTACCAACTGCTTTCTTACCTTGGTCTCACAGTTGCTTTCTTTTAGCTGCAGCTCAAGCATCATCTGTAAACCTCCTTTCCTGATTCCAAGGCTAGTGCCCTTCCCAGAGAGAACTGACACTTAACCACTTTGTTCGGATGAGAGTTCAAACCGGACCTCTGATCATTGTTAGCTGGGTGAACGCGGGCAAATCACTTCACTGGTTTGCCCTCAACTCCTGAAGAAGGGACAGGCAACCCCCTGCAGTGTCTTTGCCTAGAAACTGTCTCTGCCATCCTCCCCCAACCCGGACACTTAGCATGGTCCCTGGGTTCAGGAAGCCAATGGTGACTCGACAAAACTCATTATGTGTGCGCTTTCTCTTTCCACATATATGTATACACACACATACACATATATGCCCTATGTGCCTGTTTCCCCATTAGAACGACAGTTCTTTGCAAGAAAGTGGTTGTATCGCACCCATATTCGCAACCCTTCTCACAGAAACTCTGACATATCGGATATTAATTAATCAACGCTGAGTGATTAACCAGCTCATTAGCACGGATGCCCGGGCGGACATAGCAGCTTCCTTGCCAGAGGTCACCAACACAGTCCTAGAGGAGTCCGCTCATCCACGCTGCTTCCTCCCTTAATTTTTCGTGAGCAAATGAACCGTGACCATTCGGGTCTTTAAGACGTTGGGGCATCTGCAAAGCTGGCTCTCGGGGTCTCCGGCCACTTAACCCACGCCTCCGCCGTTTCCTGAATTGCGGTGCTCGTGCTAACATTTGCAATCACCAGGTTCCGGGGGTCGTTTCGGACAGGCGCCTGGGCTGTCCACATCCCCTCCCGCAGCCCGGTAAACCCTCCCCCAAAATGCTTTAAAAACACGAGAACCACAATGGAAAGCAGCACTACATCTCATGGCTAGAAGTTAGAGAGAATAGCGACATCTTGCCTGAGTTCTCCACCCCCTGTTCAGTGAGGATAAGCTCCGACGCCTCAGAACTAGCCCGGGTATCCCCAAGGCGGGGAAGCCGCAGGGTTCCGGCCCTAGGTTACCGGGGTCAAGCCAAGGTGCCCCCGAGGACTCGCGATCCCTGGGCCCTCCCGCCCCGCCCTGCCCTGCCGGCGCCGAGACGTTCAATGTCACCTTCGGCGCCCAGGAGCGCCACCGGGCCGGGCCCGGCAGCCAGACCGTCCGGGCCCGCGCCCCTCGCGGGGAGCCCCTGCCCCAGGAAGGGCAGGCGGCGAGCGCGGGCCGAGGGCCCGGAGCCGTTCTTGGATGGGCCTGACCGCCGCTAGGCCGCGGCTCGGGTCACCGCAAGGACGCGGGGCCGCGCGGGCCGGCTCCTTACCGGCAGCGGCGGGAGAAGAGGACGACAGGGAAGAAGGGGCTGCAGCTCCCGGCTTCGGCAGCAGGACCCGCACAGAAGCGGAACAGCGGCGGAGAACGGCGGCCAGCATGGTGACAGCGGACGAAGGCGACGGACCGACCGAGCCACTGACTGCCGACTGCTCAGGACCTAGGCTGAGGAGCGCGAGAGGGCGCGCGGCGCATGCGCGCGGGGGAGGCTGGCACCGAGCGCGCCCAAGGGGAACCGACGGGGCGGGCGGGCGGGCGTGGGCGCGAGCCAGCCCCTGCGACGCGCGTGCGCGCGCGCTCTAGAGGCAGGTGTCTGCGGACGCCACGAGGCCGCTAGGAAGGGGGGTAGAGGGAGGAGGCGGGGCTACGGCGGCGCCTGGAGGACAAACCACATTCTGTTTGGTCCGACCTCGTGACTGGCCGCGGCCATCTTGCAACGAGGGCGGCCAGAGGGCGAGCGGGAGGAGGGGACGGAAAGAGGAGACGGAAGGCGTTTCCCCCAAAGGGACAAAAAGGCCGCGAGGCCACCAGGAGGCGCCCTCGCTCCAACCTCGGGAGCTAATGCCTGTATCCAGGCTACCGGGAGCTGTCTCCAGGTTCTCTCTAGCATGGCATACTCTATGGTAGTTTCTTTACTCGCTCAATCTGTGCTAAGAACTCTCTCTACTTCTCCCTCCCCCCAGCCGAATGAATTGAGCATGAGGCCACGCCCCCTGACTTAGTTCCGTCCAGGCAGCGCCCCCACGTGGTTGATTCCTGTTACACTCTCGGATGCCAATTAGTCTATGAGTCTATGGAGTCTCCACTAAAGTCTACCTGGGGATGCCGGTGGTGTCTCCCTTTAGAGGCGATTGTGTGACCTTGATCAGATCCCCTCCCTTCTCTGGTCCTCCGTTTTCTCATCTGCAAAAAGAAAGACAAGAAAGCTAGTTAATTTAATTCAGCAGTAAAAGCCTGCTGTGTGCAAAGCCAGCCCAAATGTTCTTGGGGACTATTCGTGTCCGATCTGTGACAGAGCATCTCAAGCTGCTGTTGAGCTGGCCGGCCACGGACACTTGGCAATTGGACTCCAAGGTAGTGAAGTCATTTTGATGAGGTTCAGCGCAGGGCAGGGAGTTGTGGGAACCCCCTCCTGTCAGTGCAGGTCCTTGGTAAATGAATTTACAAACCCGGAAAGTTAAACCGGCAAAAGAAGTTTATTATTGGAACCGAGAATTCAGCTTTTGCAGGCTGACTTTCTTAGTGGCAGGGGAGCAGAGACATTTCGACAGAGAGGGAATAGAGCCATGTTAGGGAAATAGGTGAGAGAGATGAAGAGGGAGTAATGCAGAAAAGAGAATGTTTTCTTCAGTCAGCGGAGTCGCAGCTATGCCGAGGAGAGAAAAGTTCCTGCAAATGTTTAGGTCCTCTTTTTATAATTCAGAGTTTGGCTGGAGGCTGGGGGGCGGTTTGAGTTGGAATCAAACAGATTGTCAGAATTGAATGAGAGAGACAGAGAGAGAGAGAGAGAGAGAGACAGAGACAGAGTGAGAGACAGAGACAGAGAGAGACAGAGAGAGTGAGACAGAGAGAGAGAGAGAGAGAGAGAGAGAGAGAGAGAGAGAGAGTGAGAGACAGACAGAGAGACAGAGAGTGAGAGAGACAGAGACAGAGACAGAGAGAGACAGAGAGAGTGAGAGACAGAGACAGAGTGAGAGACAGAGACAGAGTGAGAGAGACAGAGAGACAGACAGGGAGAGAATGAGAGACAGAGAGAGAAAGTGAGAGAGACAGAGACAGAGAGACAGAGAGACAGAGAGAGTGAGAGACAGACAGAGAGACAGAGAGTGAGAGAGACAGAGACAGAGACAGAGTGAGAGGACAGAGAGAGTGAGAGAGACAGGGTCAGAGAGACAGAGAGAGACAGAGACAGGGAGAGAGAGAGTGAGAGACAGAGAGAGAGAGAGACAGTCAGAGAGAGACAGACAGAGTGTGAGAGACAGAGAGTGTGAGAAAGAGACAGACAGAGAGAGAGATCCTTTTTAAGAGCAAAGGACAATAATTTAAACCCAACCATGCTAAGGACTGGCCATACAAAATCAACCCAGAGAGGGTCCTTACAAAAAGCAAACTTCCCAATTGAAGGAGGAAACTGATCCGTAGATCAAAGTACAGGAAGTGAAATTTAGGATACCCAGGAGTGTTGTTACATCATATTCCTTAACCCATCTGCAACCATCTCTTTCTGCCAGTGTCCACAAAGCTAGCAATGACAAAGTCCCTTATCTCTTTTTTTCTGCAATAAATCACACTCTCCTGCCTTCCTCTGTCTAGACTCTCTTCTTTCTGAGCCCTAAATGTACATGTGGGTGTCTTTAGAGTCTATTCTGAACCCTTCTCTAGGCTTCTCTCCTTATTTTGTCAATTCTTTTGTCAATTTTTCTATGCCCATGGTCTCAGCTGACGTGAAGTTGTTATAGGGCACTGGATGAGAATTCAGAAAATCTAGGTTCAAATATTGACATTGCCAGGTATGTGTTACCTCTTTAGTCCTTAGTTTTCCAGAGATAGCCATTGTACCTACTTCATAGAATTATTGTAAGACTTAAATGAGATATTGTATGCTGTAAAATTACCCATGCATATAACTTGTAAATAAAAAGCTATAATAATTTTTAAAAAAAACTTATACTTTAACATATTTAACATGTATTGGTCTACTTGCTATCTGGGGGAAGGGTTGGGGGAAAGGAAGGAAACAGTTGGAACAAAAGGATTTGCAACTGTCAATGCTGAAAAATTACCTATGCATATATTTGTAAATAAAAAGCTATGTATATAAAAAAAGAGAGATTATAGGTAAAGTGCTTTGTAGCCCTTAGAGAACTGCTATAAATGTTGGCCATTATTATCTATGCAACTGAGTAGCAAATCTAAACTCCCAGACAAATGTCTCCCAAGCTCCTGTAGTGGGTTTTTTTTTTTTTTTTTAAGTTTTCTGATGCTTTTGCTATCAGTTACAAACCCAATATGCCAGTCAATTATGTTTCTCAACCTCAAATAACATTTATTAAACACCTACTATGTGTAAGATTTGCTGTATTAGAGAGTGGGATTTCAAAGATCCTTTGCCTTCAAAGAACTTGCAATCTAGTAAGGAACCATGATAATACAAATAATTAGAATACAATTGGTTATATTCTAATGAGTCTAATGGTTAGTAAGTTAATAGAAAAGGTCCAACGAGAGAGGCATGAGAGATTCAAATGGAGAAAAAGCAATTATACTGGGGTGACTCAAGGAAAGCTTCATGAAGAAAAAGGTGCCCAAAGCACCTTTTGTTATTATTGTTGTTCAGATATGTGATTACATTGGTGTGGGAAAGTCCCCAGCTTGAACTTCCTTTCCTTGATGCAGATCAACAATCTCTTTGTAATTTATAATCTTAGAGAGTTGGCAGGGATGAAATGATTTGCTTTGGTCAAATAGCCTGCATGTATCAGAGGCTGGATCTGAATCCCAAGTCTTTTTGATTTTAAATATATACTACAAGTAGCATCTACTGCACCAGGCTGCAGATCCCTTTATTCTGGTAGCAGCAGATTAGTTAGTTGGTTGTTGTCCTTTATTTCATGTTAGAGTCAAGTTAGTATTTCTGACTGTGGCTGATTAAACCGATATAAGTTTGCAATGCTCTGCCACAAATCGGACACAAATAGTCCAAATGAACATTTGGGTTGGATTGTCTAACTTTGGCATCTTGAATGTTTTGTCTTTATTTTTAAATTCATAAGATGTTTTAAGTTAGTGCTGTCTTTATAAGTGTCTTCTTGCATTATCATTTTGGAAAATATATATGAGTGCTGCTAATATTCAAGAATGATAAAAAGAATGTGAGACATTTATAAGATTAGGAGATTAAATCCTCTTTGTTTAGAATGTTGTGATTGATTGAATGAGAGCAATCATATAGTAGAAACATTTGTCTGGAAAGCATAAGTAGTACTCTTCCTCTCATTAATGGTCTTCTTAAATATTCAAATGTGTGTTCTCCAGTTTGTCAAAGACTTCATTTGGGTTTGGTAAACAAGACAGAAGATAGTGGAAAGCTAGAAATGCTATTAGAAAGCATAATTTGAAAACAATAAGATTCACTAGGACTATTTGGAATGTAATCAAAATGTGAAATAGACTGTCTATACTGCATTTAAATGATAAGTGTAGTGATTGTTCTTTAGAAGAAGAAGATATTTGAAAAAGTCGGTAACCTAGTCAAATGATTTTCATTTTATCTTCAACATTGTTAAAATTTTGTCCATTTGTGGCTCTTTTTAACAGCTAGGTGATCTCTTCTAATCTCCTCTTCCCTCTGCCTCCAAATTATTTCATTCCTAGTCCACAAGCAACACCTGTGTCAGTAAAGGCTGCTTTGCAACTCCTTCAGAGTTATGATCCACAGCTGTGGAGGCTCTGGGAGAAATGACCTGCCCCTTCACTTAGGCATGGTCCTTAACAGAAGAGGTATGGAGAGGGGAAGGAGAAAAAAAATTTTGGAGCACAAGATTTTGCTAAGGTGAATGTTGAAAACTATGCAGGTGTTTTGAAAATGAAAAGCTTTATATTAAAAAAAAATGTCAATTGATATTTACAAAAGGGTCTAGTCTAGCCTAAAAATCTCTTATTCATATGGAAAAGGAGCTTTTAATCCATTGTCAGAACTTTAATCTACCCATCCTGTTTCCATTGTTACAGAGTTAGGCTAACTCCTGAGTCTGTCTTGATTAGTATATCTTAAAACTTGATTTAACCTTGACTCTGGTCTTGGTTATGTCTGTGCCCAAGTAAGTTTGTTCTCTACCAGGCCCAGCCTGACCTCTCCCTACCTCCTTCCCAACTCCTTCCTAACTCCTTCCCAACTCCTCTGTAATTCTCTCTTCTCTCAGACTTTAAAACTCCAAAATATTAGAAACATCTTGTTTAATCATATAAGATTCAGTCTTGTCTAGTTATTTGATTTAGCCTGTGTTACATTGATATGGTTTGTGATATGGGGTTCAGCACCAAATGATGTGGTTCAAGGACCATAGGTGATGTAGACACCAGATGATGGTAGAAACCAAAAGCTGGGTTTGCTCATGTGAAAAATTCATAATAGCCATTCTCTTTGGCAAAATGTAGATTTATTTAGGAAAAAAGTTATAGACAAAATAAAGAGATACAATAGATACCAGAAACGGCAAATATAAAATAAAGTGGGAGAGCATATGAAAGATAAATTCCTCAGTGAACTCACAATTACCCAGTAGAAAGGGAGCATCCCAGTATAAGGCCAGAGAAACTGAGGCAAGATAGAGATTAGATAGAGAGTTTCTAATATTTTATTCGAGTTTCTGAGAGTGAGAGATTTTCTGGGGAGCTGATGAGAATCCATTTGTCCCCCCAAGGCTGAATTGGATTTTCGTCTCAAAGAATTTAGCATGGAATGTGAGATTCTAATGATTTTTATATGGCTCTATAGATTAGGGGAGACAAAGGCAAGGGGTAGGGTTTGAACACTGGTGAGTGAGGGAATTTCCAGCAAGGGATCATCAATTCGGTTCTGACAGGTTGGGGTAGGACCATAAATTCTTGATAACTTAGAAGGATTTAGGAGCCAAGATGTCTGAAACAGAAGATCTTCTCTTATCTGAGATTAAACATTTACAATTTATGACCTTACAGTAGCCAGCCCTAAATTATATCAATTCTAATAGTCAGGGGGTGGGGGTGGGGAGGGTGGGTTGCAACCAGGGGGATTGAGGCAGAGCAATTCAAGGAACTGAGGCAGAACAATTTAGGGAAACTGAGGCAGGGCAATAAAAGGAAACAGTGGCACAATATTAGTAAAAAGGGAGGTTGGGGACATGTCTTTGCTGGCAGGCTAAATCCTGAAAGGAACTTAGCACCCCAAAAGAGTTAGCTGTAAGGAAAAGTGGGGTTGAGAAGCATAGTGGAGTTAGGGGAAAAAAACACATGCATGGGGAAAAGGGGAAAGGGAAAGACACTTTGAGGCATAATGTCATGAGGGACTGACCTAAAGGAAAGTAGCAGCCATGGGATGGCCCATAAATAGATTTTATTGGGAAAATTTAACCTCAGGGACATGACTGGGCTTTCTGACAGAATATATCAAGGTAAGACTGCTTGAGACCTCTACCAAGAATGGGTTTCAGGGGTCTGACATAATTTGGATTTGAAACTGGATGCTTCCCCAGAGGTGGGACCACGGAGCTAAACTGATCTCTATCAGTGCCTTCTCCCTGACTGCCTCATGGATTAATTTTTATCAATTCCTTTGCTAATCACAGCTAACATTGAAGACCTCATCACCAATTCACAAAATAAATGGCATCCTTTGTGGCTGTGATAAATGTGTCATGTGAGTTCCTCACATTGTGAATCACTCTTCCACCACTTGGTATGTGGATACTTCATTTTCTGATTCTGCATTGTCACTGATGTTGTAATGCTGGAGAAACTGAGGCAAGATAGAAATTAGAGAGTTTTTAATATTTTATTTGAGAGGGAGAGATTGAGGCCAAAACAGGATCCATGTTGACCTCTGCAGACTGAATGGGACTCGAATATCAAATTATTCAGCAACAAGTGAAAAATTCCAGGGATTTTTATAGAACTCCAGTGATCAGGAAAGACGAAGGTGGGGGGTGGGGGAAGTAGAGCACTGGTGAGTGGGAATTTTCAGGAACGGACCATAAATCTGATTCTGACAAGTTGAGGATAAGGACCATAAATTCTTGATAACTTCCTGGGAGCCAGAATGTCTGAATATAGAAGATATGCTTACCTATCTCTAAATAACCTATCAACAATTTATGGCTCTATAGAATGCTAATGGTCAGGGCTAGTTATCTTTGTCCTAATTTATATCAGTTCTAATGGTCAAGAAGTGGGGTTGCAACCAGAGGTTTGAGGCAGAACAATTCTTTCTTTTTTTTTTTTTAATAACTTTTTATTGATAGAACCCATGCCAGGGTAATTTTTTTACAGCATTATCCCTTGCATTCACTTCTGTTCCGATTTTTCCCCTCCCTCCCTCCACCCCTTCCCCTAGATGGCAAGCAATGTTGAATAGGTTACAGTATATCCTAGATACAATATATGTGTGCAGAACCGAACAGTTTTCTTGTTGCACAGGGAGAATTGAATTCAGAAGGTAGAAATAACCCAGGAAGAAAACAAAAATGCAAGCAGTTTATATTCATTTCCCAGTGTTCTTTCTCTGGGTGTAGCTGCTTCTGCCCATCTTTGATCAATTAAAGCTCTCTTTATCAAAGAGATCCACTTCCATCAGGATACATCCTCAAACAGTATCATTGTTGAGGTATATAATGATCTCCTGGTTCTGCTCATTTCACTCAGCATCATTTCACTTAGCATTTCACTTAGCACATAAGTCTCACCAGTCCTCTCCGTATTCATCCTGCTAGTCATGAGGCAGAACAATTCAAGAAAACTGAAGTAGAACAGTTAAGGAAAACTGAGGCAGAACACTTCAGGGAAACTGAGGTAGAATAATTTAGGGAAACTGAGGCAGGACAATTAAAGGAAACTGTGGTATAACAATGTGAAATGTATCATATCCTTACACCATATCTAACCAAAAAAACTTGGTGGCTATTTTTGATGAGCTTTATCTTCTTTCTCTCAGATACTTTCTGCTATAATCTTCACTCTTGATTCATAAGATGGTAGCTTTACTTTTTTACTAAGTGTTAGAAATAACACTCTTAACACTGAAAATCAGATGTCAAGGAAAATTTGTTAAAGAATTTTAAGGAATCATCTTAACATTTCTGGCCAGAAGCAGGCCCCACTCCTCATTGGGAAGAGGGAGCCCTGAGTACAGAAATGGAGGAACCTTTATACTCGCTAGTGTGGCGCAGCTCCTCCCTTAAAAGAGCAGATTGGTCCATTTTATCTGGGTTACAGTCTTTCTAATATACACACTACATGTTTCCCCTTTATATGTATAAAACATGTCCTCCCTAAACCCCCACCTCATCATAATCCCATGTTCAAAAATGGTGGAAAACTCCTCCTCTGGGGCATGTTGCTTAATATTCAATTAGTCTATTAAGCAATTGTAGTAGTGATTTGGTCAAGTCTTGTGATTGACTCCAACTAGTTTGGGCTGAATGGACTATTACCTTAAGTTTGTAGTTTTCCCAAATCCACAAAAGTCTTTCTGATTGGTTTAATCCACCTGTGCCTTGCCCCACAATTCCTTGTTTGCTCAAGGCTTCTATTGATCACTTGAATCCTAACTTTCCTTAACCTCTCACATTCTGAAACCTCTTGGTCAGTGATACCCACTATCCCACACTACCTCAAAGCTTTCGACACTGTGGAAATACAACTTTTCAACATTTCTCACACAAGGGTAACCATTCTACCTGTTCAAGTGATCCCATTCCATCCTGTCTTCTCCAACAGATGTCCCCTTCTCTCATCTCCATTCTCTTGTCTTTTTTAAATCTTTCCACAGCTAATGGCTCATCCCTTACTGACTATAAACATAGCCATGTTTCCCCCATTCTGGAAAAAAATTTTTTTTTTACTTTATTCCTCTCTTCCCTAACTATAGTCCCATATCTCTTCTGCTCTTTGTAGCTAAAATCCTCAAAAAAAAAATCATTAATGAGCCATTTTCTCTCCTCTCGTTTTTTGTTTCCAATCCTAACATTCCACTGAAACAGCTTTCTTTAAAACTACCATGATGTCTTGGTTGCTATATAAAATTATTTTTTCTAATCCTCATTCTTTAGGACCTCTATTCAACTTTTATTAATTGACAATTTATAGAATTATGAAATGAGATAGGCATGCCTGTTTTTGAATACTCAATGGTTAAGATCAGGATAGTAACAAATAATAAGATTTCAATCACACTAATAAGGCACAGAGGGCACAGGGATGAACACAGAGAAAGTACAAAAACCAGCATGGAAAGGGGAGTAGAGAGGTAGGGAAAGCAGAGGCTGACATTGTAGGGAAGGGGATAGTTGAGGGGGAGAGAATAGGGAGGGAGAAGAAGGACAGAGTCACTCATATAACCATAGATTAGATTTGGGAGCACTTGGCAGCATGGCCCCACAGAGATGGAAGAGTGTTAAAGTGGGGCAGGAATTAGTAATAATTAGTAATAGTTTCTACTACAGCTTGTAACATGATTATTTTATTCAACATATATATGCATATATAAACTATTATATATTATATTGTATATAAACATATCAATTTCCATCTTGTGCCCATAAATCCTTATGATCCTCTCAGGGGGCCAAGAGTCTCCCCACCCATTTGCATTTCCCATTCAGATAATGGAAGTGTCTGTCCTCCTCTTCTCCCTGTTAGGATTGTCATATAACTAGATTTCTAAATGCTTCCCTTCCTGTCCAAGTAGAAAAAAGAATTTAGGTCTCACCAAACCAATATAACAACCCCTGGTCCAATTCACAGGAAGTTGGGTATAAGTGGTTAGGTCACAAATCCAATAGTAAACTTTTAAAACTGGCTCTATCTGGGAGGAAATATGAGTTCAATTGGAGATTGCATGTCCTGGTCTCCCAAGGGGCCACCCAGGTACTCCACTTCATCGGTTTTGATGTATTGACACTCCCATAATTGATCTCCTCTCCACAGGCACTCCTTTATATAAAATTCTCTTCTGTGGATGACACTCCAGAAAGTAGAAAAATATCCTGACTGGATCTGGTTGTACTAAGCCCATACATAAAATGGGAGCCTCAAGGACATGGTACATTTATTCCTTAGAAACAGCTATACTATGGAGTTCTTTATACCTTTTAAATTTTGGATCTCCCCCACCAATAGGTACTCATAATTAATTTGATTCATTTTCCCATTGTGGCATGTTGCTCAAGTGCCCTTGCACTGAATATAAATAGCATTACATTTCCTCACAATCTTAGTACAATTTGTCTTCTTGTATATCATTTGAAGAGAATAAGTTCACTTACACTCATTTTCCCCCAGCAAAGTTCCTTCTTCTACTATTTGTTTTAAGCTCCCTCTTCTCTGCAAGGGCCCAGGTATACTCTTCCTGAGGCTCCCAGAACCTCATCCCATTATAAACTAATGACCAGTTACTAAGAAGCCATTCTGGGTTCAAAGGAATTAGAACCCACAAATCCAGCAGCTGGTGAGCTTGAAGATGGTGGCTCATCTGGAACCAGGGCTCACGAAACCAGTCAAGAGTATCCCCATGGTGTTACACTTTGGTTACAAACAAAATAACTATGCAAGGTAGTGGAAAGACAGGTGAAGATACTAAGACAAATATAACTAAAAACAAGAAGGGAATTGCAACACTAAGAAAGATCAACAGTCTTACAAATAAAGGTTCGGGGCTCATGTACCTAACCAGTCTGGTTCAGGATCCAATCTCTTGCCTAGTATTTGTGCACAGGGAAACTCAAGAGTGGGGTCTGAGCAATTAACCTTTTAGTCTGCAAAATATGAAAGTGTTTTGCCAAAGTTTTGCTAAAGCCTATCTTTCTGTTCATACATAGGATCCCAACTCTCTCCTCTCCCTGAGTAGGAATGACTAAAAAGAAGTTCATAAGGAGATAATCTCATATCTCTTTGGGGCTTTGTTTGTATCCTAAGAAGAGCCAGAGGGAGATATTTGGTCCAGGGTAATTGGGTTTCTAGCATTAATTTAGTGAGCTGTCTCTTAATCTCCTTGGTCATTCTCTCCACCTTACCTGATGAGGAAGGGTGCCAAGGAGTATGAAACTCTCAGATAATATACAAGGCCTGCATGAGGATTTGCAGAATCTTATCCATAAAATGGATTCCTTGGTCTGAGTCAATCTGTTTCACCATCTTATACCATGGGACTATTTGTTCCAGCAGAGTTTTGCATACCATGGGAGAAGTGGAATGGGACAGAGGGAAAGCCTCCATCCAAGTAGTCAGATGGTCCACTATGACCAACAGATATGTGAGATGGTCTATTGGGAGCTACTGGGTAAAAGTTCGCCTGTATATTCTGAAATGGGTGGAGGCCTGGTTTGGGGTTTGGCACAAGGCAGTCTTGTTCATCCTTTGACACACAAGACAACTATCTACCAGCTATCTTGCTAGGATGTAAAGGCCAGGTCATAATATGTAAGAATAGCATCGCACAGGTTCTGGACATCCTAGTGGCTGCCCTGATGCAGATGTTGTCTCATATCTGATTTAGTCAGTACCTCTCTGCCATCTGGGAGATATCTTTGGCTGCTCTGTTCCTGTACTCCCAAGGATAAATCTTTTTTCTGCTCTTCTGTTGTAAAAGATGGGGAAGGAAGACTCAGAGGAAAAGGAATTAGAACCAACAAACAACTGGGCTGTTCAGATTCCATAGCTCTCTCTTTGCTTCCTTATCAGGAAGGCAGTTGTCCCTGACTTCAAAGAACTCTTCAGCCTGATGACCATTCACATGGATTATTGATATATTTTCTGGTAGTTTATCATATCCCTTTATTATTCCTTTTTCTTCCCATAATTTTTAGGAAGCCACAGCCCAAGTGGGGAAGCCCAAATGGGCTCCTGATGAGCCACAGCCCAAGAATATTTAGTCAGTATAGATATTATCATCCTTTCCTTCTAATACTTTTAAGACTTGGTTTAGTGCATAAAATTCACAAGTTTGAGCTGACCATGAATTGGGCAGTTTACTATCTTCAGTTAGGGAAAGGCTATCACTATTTTTTATAGCATATCCATTTATCCTTTTCCCCTCCACTACTCTGGAGGATCCATCTATGAACAAATTTATTCCCTTCAGGATTGGGGATTTCTGAAAATCTTTTCTAACCTTAGTTTGGAGATCAATAAAATCAATACAGTACTGTTTTAACTAGTCAAGTCCTCTCCCTCCTCTCCACCCCCTCTCTCCCCACTAAAAAAATTTAGGAATGAAGCGGGATTCAAATTGTTGTTTTGTGTGCAGAACCAAATCATCCTTCTCAAGAAGGATTGCCTCATACTTTGGAATCCTAGAGTTGATGAACTACCTTCCTGTCCTCTGATTAAGGATGGTTTGGATCTGATGTGGGACACTCAAGATGAGGCTTCCCCCAAATGTGAGCTTCCTACTTTCTTTCACCACTGTTGCCATAGTTGCCATAGCTTGAATACAAGTTGACCATCCCCTTGCCACAGGGTCTAGAATCTTGGAGAGGAAGGCCACTGGCTTTTTGTGGCCTCTTCTTATTTGGACAAACAAATAAGAAGGCTAAGTCCTTATCTATATTTACAAATCCTAATGATGGGACATTCAGCACAGGAGAAGTAATGAGCACTTCTTTTTATTTCTGAACCCTTTCTCTCCTTCAAAGTCCCATTCAATTTTGTCTGGCTTTTCTTCTAACAAATACCTATACATAGGTTTGGTAAGGGCAGTATATGAGTCAATCCAATTTTTATTTTATCCCACTAATCCCAAGAACTTCCTGAGTTCTGCTGGTGGGTGTCTGCATTTCCACTCTCCACCATTCCATCATTCCACCATTGCAACTCTCCTAATTATCCCTCTTTCTTCAAAAGAGAATAATCCATTTAGGATAAACAAAATCTCATGCCATGTATAGATGTTAGGGCTGAGGAACTGGTCTAGCTTCTGAGAGACTACTAGGATCCTCCATCAGACTTTTCATTTTCTTTTAAAAATTTTTAAATTTCCTATTTCTGTGGCAGTCAAGGGAGCTTTCACAAACCCTAGCCCCCCTTGTGCTAGTGGCACCTCTCTCAGAGGATGTATTCCAGATTTCTTTGGTTCTAGGGGTAAATTTTTTTGGTCCTTAAAGAGCTATCTCAATTCTCTCCTAAAGGAGCCATGAGGGGATTCTCATAGATCGATAAGATTAGATTGTTCTGCTCCCTCAAGTTCTGAGTTGGGAGGGACATTTGCCACGGCTCTCAAAGGAGGTGAGGTAGAGCATAAGGGGGAGATCTAGAAGAGTATCTCAAGGTTGGGGTTTAGGTTCCTTCTTCTCTTCCTCCTTGTCTCTTACCACCATTATACTTGCAGCATCCAAAGTGCCACAGAAGAATTTTCCTTCTGGATTAAAGGGCTATTTACCACTTACATATAAAATTAGTTTTTGGCATATCCAGTCCTCAGAGGAGCTGAATTTGGGGCACATAGTGCCACCTCTGATATCCATTTTGCCCTAAATAAGGCAAAAATATTTTATCATCTTTTCCCTATCTTTCCTTTGTATTTTGGCAGTTCTTTCCAATTTTGCAATCAATTGCCTAATGGACTATCTACAGGCACCTCATATTTGTGCTCTAATTGCACTGGTTTAGATTGTTTAGATTGCTCTTTCCCCATAATTTATAAAGACTGTCACCACACTTTTTTTAAAAAAGTCATCCATTCCCTTCACATCATCCATTGTGGTGTTTTTCTTCTTTAATATAAGATGATGGTTCTCTCTGGGAGAAAGCAGGTTTCTCAGGGAGGTTTTCTGGAGGCAGCCTTAGTTTCAGTTAAGAGTAAAGAATCACCCAAAACGCAGCCAGGTGATAAAAGGTCAGATCTTTTATTGCCTCCAATATAGCTTGGTTAGCTTAGAGGCCTATCTCTCTGCTTGGTTCTAAGAGCTCTTGCAGCTTTGAGCTTTGTCTCTGCTCCCTTCAGCCTCCAGCCAGCACCAAGTTGAATCTGTCTTGCCTCCGAAGAGCTCTTGCAGCTTTGTCCTTTGCTTCTGCCTCTGCCTCCAGCCAGCACCAAGGTAAAAGTTGTAATGAATCTTTTTTGCCTCCAAGAGAGGGCTTCTGGCTCTCCCAGAGTGCTCTGTGTCTGGCCCAGAGTGCACCTCTCCAATGTAATTCAGGTGAACTCTCTTCTGCCATCAGCCAGCCAAGTGGAAAATGGAATGAATCTCTCTCCAAGAGCTTCTTTCTGTTTCTTATATATGAGAGAGAGGAATTGTGGGATACGAGAGAGAGAGATTACGGGTTTTCTCCCATAGTGCTCTCTGGCCCTAAGAGTTTCAAGGGAGGTGTGAATTCAGATATCTCATACTAAACCCTGAAATCTCCAAAATATGTGAACTCCAATGAGTAAAGGTGTGAACACAAGCATTGTATCAATTAGTTCTACTTAGTACCTTGTTTCAGGTCTGGCCCAAAACATTTCCTTGTAAGATTAGATCAAGGATACTGAACCATGCTAAATTAGTTAATTATGGTCTCTGTCAACTCTAATGACTTAACAGTTTGTAAAGATTCCAACAATCCATGAAGCAGTCCCTAGAGAGTCCTTGTGTTAAGGTTCCACCTTAATTTAATTGGGAACTATCACTGCATTCCCTAAGTCTAAACCCCCAGATTCAACAAATTTCCAGACTTCTGGTAGCTTATCTCTGGGTTATACTCATATATCTTGTATGACTCCTCCTCATTGAATGGGTGGACTTTTCTTACTTCATTTTGATTTTTTGGAGCCTTATCTCTGCTTCTGTCTCTCTGAGTCCTTCTCTTCAGGATTTTGCTTTGATCAGGTAGAATCTCCACCAGAAACCATCCCCTAATAAAATCTGGGTGTGTGCTGGACTCTGTTCTCTGTAGGAGACCCCTCCTCAATCAAAGGGAAATCCTGGATGAGCCCCCAAAATTATGTGGGACAGAAGAGCAACAAACTCAATTAAAGACAGAGGTTTACCAAACAGAAGTATTTATTTGATCAAGTCTAGTGAGAATTGAGCATCTCTCATCACCAGGGCAGATTGGCAGTGATGAGAGACAGGGTACAGAAGGCAAGCAGGAGGTTATATACCCTAACATAAACAAGTCTTAAGAAACACCCCAAGAACTGGACCTCCATTCTGATTGGATGACCTCATACTCTAGCCATGAACAAGGAAACATTGCTTCTAATCCTAACACAGAAATCATAGTTATTTTATATGGCAGAGTTAATATTGAGGTGGCTGTTAGTAGAACAAGGGAGGGGAGAGGAGGTACTGCTATTTCCCTAAATCACATGATTTACAGGAATATGAAATTTAGGCCTGTCTGTCAAGGCTCAAGTCAGTCTAGCTAAATTTTGGAGCATTGTCTCCATCTTATGTTCCATCCAAACCAGATTATGTGTGAGAAAACTTTCACAATTTCCTCATTCCACTCACCTCCTATCTCATATCTCCAACTGCCTTTTAGATGTCTTGAATTGTATGTCCAGAAGAAGTCAAAGTTAATATGTCCAAAACAATTCATTATGTTTTCCCCTAAATCCTCCTCTACTCCATTTTCCCCATTACCATGGAGGGCAACATCATCCTCCCTTATAGTCACAACCTTGAAATCATTCTGGATTTCTCACTATCTCTCACTCCCTTCTCCTCCCTCCCCATATTAAATCCAAGACCTGAAACAAGTCTCCAATATACCTCACTTCTCTCCTCTGACACTGTTGCCCCACTGATTCATGTCTGTACTATTGCAATAGCCTGCTGATGGGTCTGCTTGCCTCAAGTCTCTTCTCACTCCAATACATCCATCTTCATTCAGTAACTAAAAGATTTTCCTAAAGCACAGGTCCAATTAATGTCACTCCTTCTCCACCTCCAAGTCCAATGGCTTCCTGCTGGTTCCAGTATCAAATACAAAATGTTCTTTTTGGCATTCAAAATTGAGGTCATGGTAGCAACACCTAGTTTGAAATAAACATGTATCAAATTTGTAGGGGCCATTCTCTTTGCTAAAAGGAAGATTTATTTAGGAGAAGAGGTTACGGACAAAAATAAGAGATGAAATAGAATGGCAAATATGAAACAGAGTTGGGAGAGCATATAGTTAGACTAACCAGAGTTAACTAGCATAAGAAGAAAGACACCATTAAAGAGAAGGTACAATGAGAAAAAGAAAGAGAGCACCTCGTAGTGGGCCTAGTCCTGAAAAGAACTTAGCAAAGATCTTCTTCATAAACATTCTTTAATATAGTGTTTAGAGTTTCTAAGATGTAAAGGCACGAGAGAAAGTGCCAGGGAACAAGGGTCAGATGGAAAGTACCTGGCAGATCAGGTCCCAGATCTGTCTAAAGATATGCTAATCAGTATCTCAAAAGTTATTTAAAGATGCACAGAAATTTGAGCAATAGACAAAACAGTTCCATTTTCACAATCACTCTATACCAACAGAATATTGGATAATAGCCAGATGGGCTGACCAGGGAAGATGGTTCACATCAAAAGCCATTCATAATTTAGCCCCTCCTGGAATATTCTTCCTCCTTAATTCTACCTACTGACTTCCCTAGTTTTCTTTAAATCCCAACTAAAATCCCATTTGTTTAAAAATCCCAATCCCTCTTAATTCTGGTGCCTTCTCTGTTTTGATTATTTAAATTTTACTTATTTTTAATTTATCCTATATCTAGCTTGGTTTGTATATTTTTGTTTGCATAGTATTTCCCCCCATTAGACTGTGAGGTTCTACAAGAAGGACATGGACTGTTTTTTGCCCCTTTTTGTATCCATAGAATTTAACACAATGCCTGACACATAGTATGCATTTAATGAATGTTTATTGAAGACTTGGGATGGAAAATAACATCCACATCCAGAAAGAGGAACTATGGAGAATGAATGTAGATTGAAACATAGTTATTTTCACCTTTTTATTGTTTTTATTTGCTTGATTTTTTTTTTCTTCCTCATGTTTTTTTTTTCTTTTTCTGATTTGTCTTCCATGACATGACAAATATGGAAATATATTAAAGAATAGTACATATTTAAGTTATATCATATTGCTTACTGTTTTACAGAGAGTTTTGTAAAAGGGAGGGAGGAAGAAAAAATTGGAACACAAAGCTTTTTAAAAATGAATGTTAAAATTAATTTATTAAAAATGAATAAAATTAATGTTTATTAATGGTAAGATAAATGAAGAGCCTGGAGACAGTTTCTAGGTAATTAATAATTAATTTACCAATTAGGCCAGCAAACAGTCAATAAATTAATGGCCAGTGGTCTCTCTTAATAACCAAAGACAAAAGACCATGGATTTTCATGGAATGCTTTGGAAAAGTCAATAAGTGCTCTTGACAGGAAGAGATCAACCCTAATTGGTGAACAGTCAATGAGTGGACATGTTAATGAAGAGGTAAGCCAGAAGTCTTCAGCTCCTCCTGCAGAGAACTTGACTGGATCATGAAACTCAGTTATCCTAATTCCAGACAAAATAATCCATGCCCATCCAAACGATTGAAATTGAACTATGTGGGTTTCCTAGGTATTAAGGCTGATGCTTTAGGGTTGGAATTCAGCTAGATTCGATTTTCTTTACACTTTTATCAGAAATAAATTCTAACAAATGGTTGGGATTGCTCCCAAGATTGAGTAGCATGTTCCCTGTTGAGGTTAGGCCTATTTCACCTATTTCCTAGTCATTCAGAAACTGATGTGACTTATGAGATTTGGGCTTTGAAGGAGGAAGCAAAAAAAGGAAAAAACATGGATCCTGATATTCATAATTGATTATTAATAATTTCTCTCAATGGATTGAATGACTTCTCATGTGAAGTACTGAGAAAGCCCCTTGATAGTGAACATGTTTACCTAAAGCTGATTCAGAAAAGAGAAAAAAATAAAATAAGAAAATAAGAACATGAGCAAATTTGGCACTTGTGTTTATATAGACTGCAAAAAGCCCATCCACAAGCATCTTATTTTCAGAAGTACAAACTGAAGCCATCCTCCTGTAATGCCCAAGCAGTTTAGAAAGATATGTCCTAAGCTAATTCCATAACCATGGGCTGGAGGCTTTTCTTTTTTTCACCCCTCAAGCAGAACAGTTATTACTTTACCTTATTTATTTTCCAGGTTCTGTTAGCCAGCCTAAAAGAGCTTTCTAGTCGATAAGCCCTGCCCATCTGTGCCTAACTTAATCCTTCCTTACTTTGCTACCTTGCTTAGCATAATGCATATGATGCAAATGTACAAAGGGAAGTATTGATGATATTGCTGTCCTCCCAAAATTACTGAATTTTTCTTAATTAGTCAAATAGTATTATTGTTTCTGGATTTTTGCTTTTGTTTCCATATAAGATGATTTTATTTAAAGGACTAAGTGCTATAATGATTAATATGTTTTTGTTATAGTATATAGGTATTTAAGATGATTAGAAATTTACCTTTCAGCTAAAATAGACTCCAAAACACTCATCAAGGAAACAGCTTAAAGCCATTTGTAAGCAGATTAATGTTGACTCCCCAGACTTCTCCTGCTGAAAGATGGTTCCTCTATGCTAAGTAGCTGTATCCCAGTATATGTTGATTAGTCTGGCATCTGAGCCAGAGGACTAGGTTATTCTGTGTATGACCTCTCTCTACCCCCACACAAGATGATGCACCATACCAGAGCAAAAAATAGTCTGCTTCTTAGAATAGATTTTTAAAATTTGCCCCCCATTGACCCTGTTTTGCTGCAATCACTGGCAGCAAATAGACTTTTAAAAAATGTAACATTTGACAGGCTTTATTTAAATATGCTTACAGACTTAGAGAAACCTTTCTATAGCAATTTATTTGCAGTTTCCATGAAGAGAGAGAATTTAGTTGTTCCACTAAATGCCTTTAAATTACTGCTGGAATTGAAATGTCTATTTTTTTTAAAAAGGTACTACAGCAATTTAAATATCTATTTTATTGGCAACTTAGAATTCAAGATATCTTATTAGCTTATAAATAAAATGTCCTAGGAGAAATATTCTAAAGCTATAGAGTATGTATTTTTGGAACTGAACTTATTCACATGTAATATAAACAGAAGTGTATTGACAAATGTTTAACAATGGGCTCTCTGAAAGGGGGGATGTACACAAAGCACACTCTAATTTAATCTGCATTATTAATCTGAATTAATCATATAACTATTCTGCATCATTTCTCCATCATTTTCTTAAGTCTAGACAATCAAGAAGACAATATGTCAAGCCCTGATTTATAGCGTTTGCCAATTTCAGAAATGTAAATGTTCACACTGAGAATTTAATGATCAGATCTCATAGTTTTTTTCAAGCTAGCTGCAATATACCCTTGAATTTGATACTGTATACCATAACATAATGCAACTTACTACATTATGTAATACATATAATATAACTTCCTAAAATGCTCTATGTGGTAATAATGTTCCTTTGGAAGACTAGATTTATATTAACTGATTAATCTTAGTTGGCAACATCCTTGTTTGAAACTTTGTACTACTCTTACTCTGAAGATTTCTTCACAAATGTCCAGATGGTAATGTCTGCAATCTTCCCAATAAAAAACTGTAGATTAATTCCTAATGAGTACCTTCCAGAAGAAACTGTGAAAGGCTTAGCTGAGGATATAAGGAATGGATATAAGGAATTTATTACCTAGACTTTGTAACAGCCAACAGTTCATTCTTCAGTGACCACAAATGTTCTCTGTAAGAAGGTATTTACTAAATGTGTGTGCTGATATGTGAAATATTTGTGATGAGTGAGGTACAAACTGACTATTCATGATATAGTTCTAGTGCTGGTTGTCTGGGTGACAGTGGAGCCATATTTCTGGCTTATTACAGAATTTTAAAGGGGGAAACAAATCAGAGATGAATGGAAATGCTCCATTAGGGATTTTTAAAATGACCTTTTTCTTTAATAACTTGTTGCTTCCTGGTATTTTCATTGAAAAGAATTCTTAGCCTAGTCCCAATGGATTTGCTTTTTGAATATTTTGATAAATGTGTTTCAACATAATTGATTGCCTTTGTAACTCTATGCATTTTCTTTTATTCATTTCAAAACAATATTCTGAGAAAGGAACCACAGACTCCCCAAGACTGTCAAGGGTTCCATGACACAAAAAAGTGAAGAATCTCTGATCTAGGGAACACAAATTAGAGCCCTGATTGGCCCCTCAGAGCCCTTACTGTTTAGTAGAAGGGAACAAGATTAAATATTATACCTTTGTGATAAGTCAACACTGAAGTTTTAATCTGGAATGGATACAAAAACTTAAAAGGAGATCATTAGTTGGTACATTTAGAAAAACCACTAGTCTTATGGCAGGAGTCTAATTAAATTGGCTTCAGGTGAATTTGGAGTGTGCCACATCCTTTGAATACTGGGCAACCATAGGAGAACTCTCATCTCTTTATTAATGAATGATGTTTTTAAACTAGGTGTTTTTAACTAACTCTGATGGGCCAGAACATTCCACTAGGCCCAGAATTTTCTTGGGTGACCTACCATGGACCATACATGATACTTTTATTCATCAAGGTTGGTCTGACAATTTAAACAAAGAATTCAAAATTTCTTCTGTTTATGATTTGGGTCTGGAGAGTCTCATGTTGGGAGTGCATCCATTCAACATGCTTCTTCCATGCCCATGTAAGAGAGGCTGGCCTCCAACTTGAGGACAATGGCAAGTTTGCATGGGATCGGATGTTGTCTGTTGTTCACTCTTCTTTTTCAAAGAGGACCAATATTATTATATCAATGATATCTTGGCTCATACGTGAATTGGATGTGAGTCAGAGTTGCACAAAGCTATCAGCCTCACTCTCTCCCAGAGACTTCGAAGTCCAATGGCAAGACAAAAATCAAGATGGTAAGCAATGGCCTGGGATGCAGTGGGTGACCTGGCCTCATTTTAGATGACTAAACTCTAAGCTCCCCACTTGGTTCAGCCTCCTTCATGGCCATTGGAATAAACTGCTCTTATCTGCCTGTTCCTTCAGGGGAAGTCTTCACATGCTTGAGATAGACAGCCCCCTCATTCACCAACAAATCTGAGGCCTGTCAGTTAAACCTCAACATGTTTATTGTGTTTGCCAAAAATGTCTTATTGAGATGTGGTCACTCTGCATACTACAGCTTCTTTGAGCCATAGGTGAAAGTTGGGTGGATAATTATCCCCTATTCCCCAAGTGATCAAAGAAGAATAAAATTTTTTTGTTTATGAATTTTTAAAAAATCACACTTCAGTTATTTGATCTCCCACATCTCCACCAACCCAATGAAAAAATAGAAAAACAAAAACCTTGTAACAAATATATACAGTTAAGCAAAGCAGACTTGCATTGACTATATTAAAAATGTGTGTCTCATTTTAGTATCTCTTTTTAGAAGGTAGATAACATTCTTTTTCATTGGTCTTCTGGAATCATGGTTGGTCAATGCATTAATCAGAATTTTTGAGTCTTTCAAAATTGCTTGTACGATGCTATTAGCAATATAATTGCTTCTCCTGGTTCTTCTAATTTCCATCTGAATACAGTTCATTCAAGTCTTTCTAAGTTTTCATAAAAGCATCTGTTTCATCATTTCTTATAGCACAACATATCATTACATTTATATACCATATTTTATTTAGATCTTCCCAAATTGATGAGTACTCCTTAGTTTCTAGGGGTTTTTTTTGTCACCACAAAAGGAGCTGCTTTAAATATTCTTTGATTTCTTTGAGGCATGGATCTGATAGAAGTATCACAGCATCATAGGGCATGCCCAGTTTAATAATTTTTTGGTATAGTTTCAAATTCCTTTCCAGAATGGCTGGACAAATTCATAGCTCCATTAATGTTCCTGTTCTTCCAAAGTCCTTCCAACCATTTAATATTTTGCTTTTTTTTGTCAACTATGCCAATCTGTTGAATGTGAAGTAGAATATCAGAGCTGCTTTAGTTTGCATTTCTTTAATTATTAGTAATTTGGAGTATTCTTATATAGCTGTTAATAGTTTGTATTTCTTCCCATGAGAACTGCTCATTCATTTCCTTTGACTATTTATTAATTGGGGAATGGCTCTTATTCTTATAGAAATAAACTGTCTAATTTCATACCTCCCTTAATAGGCTTCTTCAGTCACTAGTATCCTGTCTGAATTTATTAGTCAGTGATTAGTATATGGGATCTTCTAATATGCATTCTATCTGAATGATCCTGAACCTTTATAGACTGACTTCTCTCTCTCTCTCTCTCTCTCTCTCTCTCTCTCTCTCTCTCTCTCTCTCTCTTTCTCTCTCTCTTTTTAACTGGTTTGATTTGATTTTTCTTATGTGGCACTATAATTGTATAAACATGTATGCATATATTACATTTAACATATATTTCTATCGTGTTGAACATGTATTGGACTACTTTCCCTCTAAGGGTGTGTGTGTGTGTGTGTGTGTGTGTGTGTGTGTGTGTGTGGAATTGGAATACAAGGTTTTGCAAGGGCTAATGATGAAGAATTGTCCACGCATATGTTTTGAAAAATAAAAAGCTTTAATAAAGAAAAAAAATTTTTAAAACCCAGTATTTCCCTCCTCCCCATCTTCTACTCTTAGACTAGAAGTCTTCAGCATATAAATCTAATCTCAACTGGACTTTCATTGAAGCAAGATAATAGTTTTATTCTTTCTTAATTATTCATTGTTCCACTTGATAACTCCCTCAAATAATCTAATATTCTAGGTTCTCAATTTATTAAATTCCTATGACCAACTCTTCTACTCCATCTTACGTTTTTATGTATAGATATATAGAAATAGTCATACCCTTTAACTTTGCAAACCTTTTATTTTCAATTCTTTTTATAATTTATATCAGTCTGTCATTCCCTCTGGTCTCCCACATCTCCACTTCTACCCTAGGACCTCTCTTCTTCCTCTACTTCATGACCAGCATTCCTTTCACCACTTGATTTTTCCCCAGGCATGGCCCATGGACTGGCTAAACTATTTTCCATTCCCTATCTTGACCCCTTGATGAATCATTATCAATTCTACATTACACTTTCAATTCCCTTTCTCCCTTGTCCTATCATTAATTATGATTTTCTAAGCCCCAATCCTGGATTATTCTCATTACATCCTGTCCTGTTCCCCCTCCTATATTTACAGTCCCAAGAACAGAATTGGAGGAAATGAAACCATGCTACCTGGGCCCATGGTAAATTAATGTTATCTAATCCTCTCTGTGGCTATATTTCTTTCTTTCTTTTTTTTAATTTTTATTTTCCCCAGTTACATGTAGAAACAAGATTTTTATCCCCCTGGTTATACATGTACTCTTCTTCTTCTTCATTACAAGATGTGTTAAGTGTCTGAGGCCAGATTTGAACTTAGGTCCTCTTGACTTCAGGATGCTTTATCCACTACACCACGCAGATGCCCCTACATGTACATTCTTCAAAAAAGAACAAAACACATTTCTTTATGAACCACATTGGGAGAGAAAAATCAGACCAAAAAGGAAAAACCATAAAATCAATCAAACAAACAAAAACCAGAAGAAAAAGGGAAAAAAAAAGTGAACATAGCCACTGTTGATTTATATTTAGTCTCCATAGTTTTTTCTCTGGATGCAGATGGCATTTTCTATGCAGTTTATTTGGATTGCCTTGAATCACTGAATCACTGTGAATAATGAACATTATGAATAATCATAGTTGATCATTGAGTGGTTATACTTCTTGAGAATGCAATCTGTAATCAGTGCTTCTTTTCTCACTTCTTTCCCCTGATTTTAATCTTCTAGAATCTGGCTTCCCAATCTCATTGTTCAACTGAAACCGAAACTACTCTCTGTAAAATCACCAATGATCTCTTAATTGTCAAATCTAATGGCCTTTTCTAAAGTATTTGATACTTTTATCTGTGGTGTTCTTTTTCTTTTTTAAAATATATAATATAATAGTTCTCTCTGGGAGAGAAAGCACAGGTTTCTAGAGGAGGTTTTCTTGAGGCAGCCTTAGTATCAGTTCAGATCAATAATTACCCCAAATGCAGCCAGCTGGTAAAAATACAAATGTTTATTTCTCCTTCCAAGTCTTGTCTCTTTCCTTGGGCCTGGATGGCTAGATTCTTAGAGGCCTATCTCTCTGCTTGGTTCCAAGAGTTCCCTCCGAATGTCTCCAAATCCAAAGGTTTGTCCTTCAGCCTCTGCCTCTGCTTTCTTCAGCCTCCAGAGCCAGCACCAATAAGTGGAATCTGTCTTGCCTCTGAGAGAGCCTTCTCAATCTTCACCTGAACTCTCGACTGGTAGTTCTTCCTCTGAAAAACTCTCTTCTCCATGTAATTTGGCTGAATTCTCTTCCACCATCAACCAGCCAAGTGGAAATATATCCCCCTGAATCTCTCTTCACTGGGCTTATATATGACTCTTCTGAGAGAATGGGATTATGGGTTTTCTCCCATAGTGCTCTCTGGCCCTAAGAGCTTCAAGGGAGGTGTGAATTCACAAAGTTACAAAGTTTACTTTGTGAATCTCCCATACTTGTGAACTCCAATGTGTAAAGGTGTAAACATATGCATTGTTTTAATTAGTTCTACTTAGTACCTTGTTTCAGGTTCTGGCCCAAAACATCTTCTTGTAAGATCAGATCAATAATCTATCAATTCTAATGAGTTAGCAGTTTGTAAAGATTCCAACATTTATCCTTTTTCATACTTTCTCTTCTCTACATTTTCTTGACATGTCTCTCTCCTGATTCTCCAACTTGTGATATTCCTGGTATATCTGACTGCTTCTCAGTTTTCTTTGCTGGCAGGTTCTTCATCCATATTATGCTTTCTATCTATGATTCCCAAGACCCTGTTCTAAATCCCCTTCTCATTTCATTCTCTACTATCTCATTAAAGAATCTTAACAGCTGCCATGGGTTCAGCAATCATTCCTATGCCATTGATTCCCAGATCTATATATTCCATAGGTATCTCAAAGTCAATATGTCAAAAACAGAACTCTATCCTTTCACCAAACCTTCCCTGTTTCTGAATTTTTCTATTACTATTGAGTATACCACCATCCTCTCAGTCACCTCAGTGTCATCCTCAACATTGTCAAATGTTATTATATTAAATGGGAAAAGTTTGATATTTCTTCAAAAGGAAACTATAAATTAAGCAAACTATAGGCTCAGGTGTAATGCCTCAGTTTCCCTGAATTGTTGTGCATTCGTTTCCCTGAGTTATTATGCTATGTCCTGAGTGAAATTGTTGTGACCACCCCCCTTCCGTGCCCCATTGGGACAGAGAGAATTGGGGCCTTGAAGCTCTGGCCACTCTCACATTCCAGTGAGTAATAAAACTCCAGGTGGCTTATCTCAAATGCTTGGATGTTGCTCACTATCTCCTGCCCTAGACTCTCTGACTCTTGACTTGACCTTCTTTTCCTGATCCCCATCCTGTCAGAATTAAGTTATGATCCTTTCCAGGAATTTCCACTCACCCAATGTTCTACCTCCCCTCCTTCCCTTTGTTTCCCTGATGGCTGCAGCCCTATAAAAGCCTCTGGAATTAATTGCTCTCAGCTGAATGCTTTGAGACAAGAGTCCCATTCAGCCAGCTGGCTTCCGCTAGCCTTGGCTAGCCCAAATCCTTCACTATTAAAATATTAAAAACTAATCTCTGTTTTGCCTCAGTTTCTCCAGCATTACACAGGTTCCTGTTTTCCCCTGCCTTTTCTTCCTGACAAACAATTTCCAGGATATAGATGGACAAAACAATTTTGGGAATGTATAGAATAAACTGATCTAACCCTTACATACTTAGACCATATGTTGAGAACACATATCTCAGGGTCAGCAAGACATATCTTTGTTTAAATTCAAATTTATGTGTTGTTTCCCTATTTCCCCACTGATCTAACACTTGTTTTCAAAGCCAGTGTCACATACAGCCATTCTGGGGAGCAATTTGGAACTATGCTCAAAAAGTTATCAAACTGTGCATACCTTTTGATCCAGCAGTGCTTCTACTGGGCTTATACCCCAAAGAGATACTAAAGAAGAGAAAGGGACCTGTATGTGCCAAAATGTTTGTGGCAGCCCTGTTTGTAGTGGCTAGAAGCTGGAAAATGAATGGATGCCCATCAATTAGAGAATAGTTGAGTAAATTGTGGTATATGAATGTTATGGAATATTATTGTTCTGTAAGGAATAACCAGCAGGATGAATACAGAGAGGACTGGCGAGACTTACATGAACTGATGCTAAGTGAAATGAACAGAACCAGGAGATCATTATATACCTCAACAACGATACTGTTTGAGGATGTATTCTGATGGAAGTATATCTCTTCGATAAAGAGAGCTAATTCAGTTTCAATTGATCAAGGATGGACAGAAGCAGCTACACCCAAAGAAAGAACACTGGGAAATGAATATAAACTGCATGCATTTTTGTTTTTCTTCCTGGGTTATTTCTACCTTCTGAATCCAATTCTCCCTGTGCAACAAGAGAACTGTTCGGTTCTGCACACATGTATTGTATCTAGGATATACTGTAACCCATTTAACATGTAAAGGACTGCTTGCCATCTCAGGGAGGGGGTGGAGGGAGGGAGGGGAAAAATCGGAACAGAAGTGAGTGCAAGGGATAATGCTGTAAAAAATTAACCTGGCATGGGTTCTGTCAATAAAAAGTTATTTTAAAAAATAAATAAAGTGGAAGAGAACCTTGAAAAAAAAAAAAAAAAACAAAGCCAGTGTCAGATTATTTGAATGATTGATGCTTCCTAATATAGTTTTTTTTTTTAATAGTTTTTGCACTTAAAATATAAGGCCAAATTCTCAGCCAATGAGGAGGAGCCAGCAAGGGGAGTTAATATTGCATCAGGAAACATATATATTGTTTTATGATGCTTATGCTCTGGGCTCCATTTTTAACTCTTATATAGTGAAAGTGACATCCACTTCTCATGGGAAGTAAATAAAACTTTTTCTTTACACCTTGGGAGATCTCTGAAATTTATTGGGTGGATTATATACCACACATTATCTTTCCCAATTTCACAATATTGTGAGAAATGCTGAAAAGTTGGGTTTCCACAGAGTGTTGCAAGCTTCTAGATAGCATGGAATAGTGGGTACACACTGACCAAGAGATTTTCAGAATGTGAGAGGTTAAGGAAGGTTAAGATTCCACAAAACAATTAAGTGATCAGTAGAAGTCTTGAGCAAATAAGGAATTGGGGAGCTAGGAAGGCTCAGGTGGGTTCAGACAATCAGAAAGAGTCTTGTGGTCTTGAGAAAACCACAAACTTAAAATAATAGTAGATCCAGTCCAAATTAGTTGGAATCAATGACCTGACTTGACCAAATCACTATTGTGCTAGTTGAATAATTTGGCTAATTGAATATTAAACAACACACCTGTAGGAGTTTTCTACCATTTTTTAATATGGGATGTATGATGGGAGAACGTGTTTAAACATATTAAGAGGAAACATGTAGTGGGCATATCAGAAAGATTATAACTTGGAAGAAATGGACCAATCAGTTCTCTGAAGGGAGGGACTGTGATATGCTAGCAAGTATAAAGCTTCTCCCACTTCTGTACTGAGGGGTCCCTCTTCCCAAAGAAGAGTATGGCCTGCTTCTGATCAGAAATGTTGAGATGATTTCTTAAGATTCTTCTTTAATAAAATTTCCTCAATATCTGATTTTCAATGTTGAGTGTATTCCTTACAGTATTTATTTTATACATCTTCCTTCCTATTCATATAGTCACAACCCTAGTTTAAGCCCTTATCACCTCTCACATGGATTGATGCAACTGTTTTCTAACTTGTCTTCCTAACTCAAGTCTTGTCCCTTTCCAATTCTTCCTACACTCAACTGCCAAGGAGATTTTTTTCTAAAGTATACAATCCAAATGTAGCATTCACCATTCAGAGAGCTCTCATGGTTCTCTATCACCTCTAGAATCAAATATAGACTCTGTTTAGCATTAAAAGCTCATAACAATCTGGTCTGTTTCAACCTTTCTAGCCCTTTTATATTTTACTCCTCTGTAATCCAGTTACATTGGCTTATTTATAATTAAAGACAACACTCCAACTCCCATCATATCTCCCATCTCTCTGCCTTTCCCCTGCATTTCTGCCATTGCTGGAATGTTTTTCCTCCTTAAAATCACCTCTTGACCTCCTTAGTGTCTTTCAAGACTTAGTCCAAGCCCCACCTTCTCCAGGCCTCTCCTGATCTTCCCAATGATCAGTGGGGTTTTTTTGGTGTGTGAAGGGAACTGAATTTAAATGATTTGCCCAGGGTCACACAGCTAGTAAGTGTCTGAGACTGGATTTAAACTCACGTTCTCCTGACTTCAGGGCTGGTGCTCTCTCTGCTGTGTCACTTAGCTACCCCTGCCTCTATATTGAAATGTAAGCTCCTCAAAGGAAAATACTGTGAGGTTTTTTGAGGGAGGGTTGCCTTTTTTAATAACTAATCTTTAGCAAATTGTGTGGCCCTTATTAAATGCTATTAAACTGTTTGGATTAGGATAAGGTAGTTTAATAAAAATTGTTTCTGGAAGCCTAGACGCAAAAACACAAGAGTATAAATTTTTCTTCTACATTCACTAAACTTGCTTTTTAAAAAGTTTTATTGATCCTGAATGGCACAAGTGAAGATTTCTCAGAAGACTATAGGGTGAAGTAGATCAGACCTTAGGCCTAAATTTCAGGAAGCCAGGTGATCCCTATTTCCAGAGGATTATAGGGCAGAAAAGGTCAAACCCTAGGTCTAAGCCTTACGAAGTCCCATAATCCCCAGGAAGTAGACAGCATTGTTGACCTTTGGTCAATGGTTACTTCCTTTTCAATCCATCCAATGAAATTTAACAATCAACCATCCTCCCTTCCCCCCTTTCTGCTATATAATCCAGTTTCCACTTCTGCCCTGGGCCATACATCATGCTGGGTTGTCCAGTAGTTATGCTTGGTCTGCTTTTTGTAAGAACTGACTGAAAATATGTTTTCTGTTTGTATCTGGAGATGCCTCCAAGTAGTCAATTTGGGTAAGGGGAGGGGGACCTAGCACTCTGTCCCATACAACACCTTTTGTTTTTACACCATTTAAATTTACCGGTGTATTTTCCCTCTCCCAGAGTTATTCCTTATAATTATTTTATAGAGAAAAAAAAACCCTGATAATATATCCAATAGTTTTCATCTGTAGACTCCCCCTACACATAAACATACACTCTTGATCTCCCCTTTTTCTCTCTATCTTTCATGCAAAAGAGTTGAGAGAAGTGTCCTCTCACTTGTCTCCTTTGAGTCCATTCTGGTCAAACTTCCTTTTTTATCTTGGGCAAGTCATCTTCTTCCTGGGGCTTCACTGTCTTCATTCATCAAAGGAGTTGGATTAAATAATCCCTAAGAGTCCCCCCTCCCTGACATTTGCTTTGGTGCCTTTGTATTGAGAAGGATTCCTGATCTCACTGGTAAAGTTTAGGTCCCCTTCACAACTTCTTATTTGTGCTATTCTTGTTTATGTCTTTCATAAATCTTCTGCTAAGGATCTTCTCAGCCCACCTTTGATTTTTATAGAACTCCACTTTTATCATCAGGAAAACTTTACCTATTACCTTTTATTTCTCATTTGTACTATATGAAAAAAAAAAAAAAGATTCTACCAAGAAAAACAGAATATGTATTGGTGAAGAGAAAATACTAAAACTTTATAAATGTATATGCAGCATTTCGACCATCCCTCCACATGAATCTTCAGGAAGCTACCCAATATTAAACTCAATAAAAAATCCTATTCTATTATTGTATTTCTTGCCTTCTCAGTGGGGATAGAGAGAGGGAAAGAATTTGGAACTGAAAATAAAATAGAAAAAAAAAAAGCTCCCTGAAGTTCAAGATCAGCATCCTATTAAAAAAAACCTGGATTGTAAGCTCTACTATCAACCAGAACAGAGGACACATTTAAACAGGTCAAGGTAGTAATACCTAGTTTGAAATAAACATGTGACAAATCCACAGTGGCTATTATCTTTGGCAAAGCACAGGTTTATTTAAAAGATGAGACAGACAAAAATTAAGAGATGAAATAGGCACCAGGTAAATATGAAATAAAGTTGGGTGATATAGTATTGTACCAAAGTTCCCTTTTAATGTCGCGACCCAGTTTCTCCAATTGTCCTATTTAGTTATTCTGCCTCAGGTTATAACTTTTCCCTCTTAATGTTTGATGAGGTAAAGGTTTTATATCTTTAGGTTATAGACATTACTTCTTAATGTTTGACAAGATAAAGGTTTATCCATTTTAGATGTCATGAGAATATCAGTAACCTCCCTCCATTAGATTATCCCCACCTAGGTACCTCCATTATGTCATTGTTTTTGTTATCCTATAAAAAATCTTGCTGTCCCCATACTCGGGCCTAGACTCTTTGAGATGATAGTCTCTCCTAGCCCTGGGATCAACCATGCATCCATTGGTCCCAGTATTTCTCTCCATTTAATAAACTGTGGAATTGGAATTGGTCTCTAATCTCTTGTCTAGCTCAGTTTCTTCGGCATTACTAGTGAGGAAAAGACAAATTCCCTGGGAGAACTCACAATTAACTAGGAGAAAGGCAATACTCCATGAGGTGGGAGAAAGCTATTGACCAGTAGGTTAGGTCCATAGAGGAGTTTAGCAAACTAACCAGAGTTAGCTAGAGTAAAGAGAAAAGTACCATTAAAGGGAAAGCACTTGAAAGAAAGAGCGAGAGACAGAGACAAAGACAGAGAGAGACAGAGAGACAGAGAGATAGACAGAGAGAGAGAGGGAGGGAGGGAGAGAAAGAGAGAGAGGAAAAGGAAATTCATCTTAGTGGGCTTAGTACTGAAAAGAATTTAGCAAAGACTTTCATCATAAACAAATCTTTTTTTTCCCCCTGAGGCAATTGGGGTTAAGTGATTTATCCACAATCTAATCACACAGCTAGGAAGCCTTAAGTGTCAGAGGTCAGATTTGAATTAGGCCCTCCTGACTTTAGGGCTGGTACTCTATCCACTTCACCACTTAGCTGCCCTGTAAATCTTTTTATAGGGGGAATATAGGGAAGTAAAGGCCAGAACTCAGGATCAAATAGCCATTTGGAATGTACCTGGCAGACCAGGTACATAAAAATATGCTAATAAATAGCTCAAAAATTGTTTAAAGATATTTAGAAGTTTATGGTTTAGACTAAGGAATTCCATCCTCACAATTACTCTATACAAAACAGGATAGTCTGGGAATTGGTTATATCTGATAATAGCCAGATGGGCTTCTTCCTAATGAGAAGCTTATTCCCATCACACTGATTTTTTAAAAAATCATCTAGTGAAATGGCATTAACAGATAAGTCATTAGGAAAACTGACAAATCTAGGGGTAATTTTCTCATAGGTATCTACACCATCCCTGGGTAAAGGAGGCACATGCAGGGAAAATACATGGAGGAACAAATGCATAGAGCACACATAAGGCCAGGGAATAAAGTAGAGGGTTCCAGAGAAAATGGATGTCATGGCCATGGCTATGGCCTCAGAAGGTAAGGAATGGTCAATATTCTCTGAAGATGTCATGGAACAGCTAGGTTGTGCTAGGTGATGCCTTCAGAATATTTAAACTATTACTACTCTTCTGTCATCTGCTGGCCTCTATATGCATCTCAGCTTCTTCACTGCCATTTTACTCTCTTCTAGTCTTCATATGCACTGAGAGGTTTGGACCCTCAATTTTTCCTGGCTGGATTTCAACTTTGATTTAGCTTCTTCCAACTCTAGTTTATAACCGAAGGAACTAGCTTTAATTCTGTGGTGAAGTAGATTCTGTTAGCTAAAGAATCCCTGCTGAAGACATATTTTCTAGCAGGTGTTAAATGGTCATGTCTTTTTTCCTCATAGGAAATGCAGGTAAAAATCCCAGAAATTCCCAGACCAATAAATCCATCTATTCATCAGATCATCTGATTAATTCCATATACATATAAAGATACATATTCTAAATATTAGTCAATAATCAACAAACTTTATTAAGCTTCTAAATTCTGGAGATAGGAATACATATAAAGATAGATAATCCCAACCCTCAAGAAATTTTCAATCTGATAAGAGAAGAAATAAAAAGAAAACTGAAAAGGAGCTAGAGGAAAAAGGTACTGACACAGGGGCATGATGTGAAAGTATAAATAAGTTTATAGATTGTTGAGTTTCTGGAACTTTTTAGTTGCATTGTCTTATGGAAAGAATGAACATATCTATTGATACCTACAGTAAGATGTCTCAGTAATTACTAAGATTCTTGTTTGAAAGACATAATGATCCAATTTTAGCTGTTACCCCAACCCAAATAATCCTGTCACTATTTCTCCCTTGGCTCTCATTAGAACAATTTTTTCCCGTTATTCCAGAGACTTTTCCCATTCATACTTTATCTGAGATTGTCCAAAAGTATGCAAAATTTCTTCTGAGATCTTCCGGTTTTCCTGTTCTATCCAATTGTCCTGCTTTGTTTTTCTTACTTTCCCTTCTTCATATAAATCCTGGCCTTACTCTGCTCAGAGAGGCTGGGTTGCCTCTCCTCCTTAAGGAAGAGACCCCACAGAGTAAAAAAAAAAATTACCCCAAGTAAATGCCCAAATATTAAATGCCCCTCCTTGATTTGGCAATGATTTTTGTGCCTGAATTCTTTCAGAGACAATTCTGTGGTCCATGGCTCAGTATTCTATGTCTCTGGCATTTGCCTTTTTTTTCCTAGAGAAATCTGAAAGGACAGCAGAACTAAGAGTTACCTGGATCACTACTGGAGGTGGAGCGAGTTCCTACTTGGAGATAATAACTACAGCTTTAGAGCAGAAGCTCTTGGAGGAGACAAAGATGCACTCTTCCATATGCCAAGTTCTTGACCTCTTAAGTTTTGGTGAGTTAATGATGAAACCCTCTCATATGGTAACCATGGAAATTAAAATCCCATGGTTTGAATGTCAGGAGTTTTTGAACTTTAGGCTCTGCTAGAGGAGGGAGCTCCAAAAGAGTATAGAGTTCTTGAACTCTAGCTACCTAGATAGAGGAAAGCTTTTTTGGGCAGCATGATCCTGGGATCCAGGTCAGCCTTCTAGTCAGGGAGGAGTGATTTCTTGAACAATGCCGGTTTGTTATTGCTTCCTCCGCAACTCTAATGTAGAAAATGGTAGAAAGCAGAATTTTATCAATTAGTACACATTTATTGAGCACTTTCTCTGTGTCTGAAGCTATCCTATGTCCTGGGGAGACAAAAGTTAAGCAACCCCTGTCCTTAAGGAGTCTACATTCTAACAAGGGAGATATATGAGTATATACTGGGAGTATATAAATATATACCAAGTATTCTTTCATCAACTACCCTCTAGAGTCAGTTTGCTATGACAATTCCTAATGGTTACTGAGTGCTTTGAGGTACTCTTTATCTGGTGTGGTGATGTCTTTTCTACTCCCAATGGTTTTGAGCTCTAGCTGGCTTTTTCTCCCTTGAATCCATGGTCAAGGTCTCAATACCATTTAACTTGTTTTTAACATTCATTGGATTTTTTTTCAAAGTTAGGTTTACTTTAATGATACAGCAAGAACAAAGATAAAATGTTTTGCTCTAATACCTCTGGGATATGCTGCCCCCTGTATCACCTCAGTCTCCTGGGACAGGTAGGTTCAAGTTGGCTTAGTTCCTATAGAAAAATAGTTCTACCACGGTCATGCACAAAATTGGCATCTTTGCCAGATGAGTCTCAGTTGTCTCTTGGGCTGGAGCCCTAAAGGTCTCTCCTTGCTCTTTGAGTATTGGCTCTGATACCCAGACTAGGGGACATTGGTATTAGCAAAGAGGAGGTGTCTGAAGCTTTCAGGTCTCAATTAAATGCTTTCAGAGCCAATTTAAGCACCTCTTCTTCAACACATGGTTAGCGGACCAGTTATAAAATATCTATGCATGCACCGCATTTTCTCCAAAATACTAGCATCCCACATCATCACACCTCTCTGGAGAGAGTAGCTTTCACTATGTAGACACATAAGAGGCACTTTGTACACATGCCAAATCCCCATTACTCAAGGAACTATAGTCAGAATCATACAAGATCTGACAAGTTCCATTGTAAATAAAAGAAGACCTTGGAATACAATATAATATGATACAGCCAAGAATAAAACTCTGGCATGTTGAATATCATCCTTCTGAGAAGGAAAAAAGGGTTTTTAATCCTTTTTTTTAATTTTCAGGCATTACAGATGAAAAATATCAAAGATTAGTATGTACTTTGAAATCCAAATATAAGAGGCAGAGAAATCTAGAAAGATAAATTTATCTGAGAAATTGGACAGAACTGCAGGATGATGTGGTTCTAACCTTTTAATAGAGGAAGAAGAAACAAGTGATGTTCACAACCTTAAAGTATTAAAAGGAAGTTTAGTAAGAAAAACATATCCTGAATAGATTGGTTCTGTTTGAATTGAGGAAAGAAAAAAGAGAGCAAAAAGAATACATTAGTGTAGAAAGAAGGAAAAAGGAAGAACTTTTTCTCATAATTGATCAAACATAGAGAAATATGGAGGAAAGGGTGAAGGAATTGACTGTAATGGGCTGAGGCTTGAGTTGATGCACTGAGGTCCCAAGCACATGAGGCTAAATATAATTGGACCATACTCTATTAATATATAAGCTTGGAGAAAGAATGGCCCCCACCCACTCTTTGTGCAAGTCCTGATGTGTTGTATAGGAAATGACGATTTTGGTGGGTGGAGGCAGGAAGGGGAAGGAGAGACTTTTGGGATTGCCATTGCCAAGGTTGGCTCGGCTTGCGTCTCTCTCTCTTACCTGGCTTCCTGTCGCAGCTACCCATATTTGCTATCGCAATCTTTATTCACCTCTTCACTTCAATAAATATTGAAGATTTTTCCCTTAACCTGAATTCCTGACTCCGGCTGATTTTAAATACGCGGTCACTGCAATTGACATCAGATAAATTTTACCCTTATCTGAAATGGACAAAAGAGATTTGAACATACCTACTGGGACAGAGAAATGGCTGGAGGTAGAGGAGTTAAGACTAATATTGGAAAGGGAATGATTACAAATACAATAAACTTGCTGATTTTAAAGAGGTTTTAAAAGAGGAAAAGAAAAAAAAAGAAAAACAAGAAACTAGAATCTAAGGGATGAGGGTGGGGAAGTACTTTAAGATTGTTTCTTAGACCAGTGAAAAAAGACAACAAATTGTGGCATAGGAATATGATGGAATATTGTTTTGTCATAATGAAATAAAGAAAATTATTTCAGGGCATACTGGGCATGAACTGACAGAATGGAGTAAACAGAACTAGGAGAAACTATATTTGAGGATAGAACTATTGCATAGAAAACCAACTTTGAAAGACTTAAGAACTTGGATCAAATACAGTGACCAGCCATGATTTCAGAGGTCATGTTATCCAACTTCCTGTCTGAAAAGTGATGAATACGAGGTGCAGAAACATATTTTTTGGACATGCACACTATGTGGATTTGTTTTGTTTGGCCTTGGTTAGTTATTATTAGGTCCCTCCTCCTCCTTTCTTTATCTTAGGGTGTGTGTGATTGTGGTGTATGTGTGTGTGTGTGTGTGTGTGTGTGTGTGTGTGTGTATTCTTACTTTCACCAGTTCAGATGAAAGTGAAGTTCAAATGTCCCGTAGACCTCCTATCCTTCCTTATGTATGTAGTGTTTTATTTATGGCCTTGATTATGTGAGAGAATTTCCTACATTTTTCTTCCTTCCCTCCTTCTGCGTTCCTCTCTCTTCTCCATTTCCATTCTTTTAAGATCATCAAAACAAAACATGACTACTATCAGTTTCTTTACTTTAGTAGATGCCTTTTATAATCCCTGATAAAGATAGGGTTTTGAGGAGACACATGTATTATCACTTCATATTAGAATATAAACAATTAATCTTGATTTAGTTCTTTATGATTGCTTACTCATGTTTGCCTTTTTATCTTTTCATCAGTAATTCTTGGAAGTTCTCTATTTCACTAAAAATCTATTTTTTCCCCTTATAGGAGTGCATTCACTTTTGCTAGATAAGTTATTCTTGGCCATCTATAGATCTATAAATTCTTTTTTTTTTTTTTGGAACATTAGACTCCTAGCTTTATACTCCTTTATACAGATGACTGCCAGATCTTATTTGATTCTGACTGTGATTCCTTGGCATTTAATTTTTTTCTTTCTAGCTGCTTGAAATAATTTTTCTTTGATTTGGAAGTTTGGGGTTTTAGCTATAATGTTCCTGAAAGTTTTAATTTTGGAGTTTCTTTTAGAAAGTGATTCTTTCTATTTTTTACTTCCCTTCAGTTTCTGAGAGATCTGGGAAGTTTTCTTTTTGTTTTCCTGAAATATGATGTAGAGATCCTTTTCATTGTTGTTATTGTTGCTGTTGTCAGATAATCCAGTGATTCTTAAATGATTTCTCCTTACTCTGTTTTCCAGCTTGGTTCTTTTTGCTATGAGATGCTTTACATTTTCTTCTAGTATTTTTTTTTATTTTAGTCTTTTTATTTTATTTTAACATTTATTATTGTTTCAAGAAATCATTAACTTCTAGGTGCATTCTAATTTTCAAGAGGCTTGTTGGTTTGTTTCATATCTCTTCTGTCAAGCTATTAATTCTCTATTTAATTCTTTCTTCCATAGCTCTTATTTCTTTTTCCTTCTCTTCTCCCTCAATGCTTTCGTTTAACTTATGAAAACATTTTTAACTCTTAAAAGTTTTTTGCTTTATATTTTGCAGGAATTTTAGTTGAAAATATGCTCAAACCACATTTTTCTTTGAGATTTTGCTTGTACAAATTTTGGAATCATTCTTTTTCTGGGTTTGTGTCTTGAGTATGTCTGTCACTATAATAGCATTTTATGGCAGGATACTTTTTTGTTTGCTCATTCTTTGAGACTAATTCATTACTTTAGACTTTATGTTGAATTAGGATCTACAGACTTCCAAAAGCAATGCTGGAATGAATTTGTGACTTCTTGGGTCCCAATACTCCTTTTTGGGGCAGTGTTTATTGAGTTCCATATTATTTCAGGATTTTAGCGATATCTCAGACCGGGGACCTGAGGCCTTTCAGTATTCCTAGTAATTTTTGAATTCTACAAGTTCCTAGCCTGAGTTTGGATCTGAGCAACACATCTGTGCTTGCTCCTTGTGGGAGTTCCATTAGACTGCTGTTGGATTCAGCCACTAACAGCTAGCTTTCCAGCTATATTGCTCATTCAGAAATTTACAGGACTAATTGGAAACTGGAACTGAGACCCTGTGTCACTCCTAGAGCCAGAGCCACACAACTACAAAATGCTTTTGAGCTTGCTTTTTTATCAGGACCGTTGCTTAGGACCCTGAACATTCCTTACCCTAGAAGCATAGGGACTTTCTTTTTGTGTCTTACTTTTATCTATGACAGAAAATTGGAAATGAATGATTAAACAGCTAGTTTACACTTACTCCTGTAATTTGTATGAGGTCTGGCCTCTCTGTTTGGGTTTGTAACTTTCTCTTGCCCCAATATCCAGATGTAATCCTATTTCACTCTATTCCAATTTCATTTCATCACAGTAAGATAGAATGCCCCATCTTACCATTCCTAATTGGACTTCATTTCAATATCCATTGATTTCTCTGTCCTTGAATAACATAGAGGAGAAAAATAACTCTGATTTTTTTCTTGGATTTCCCAATTGGGACTTGATTTGGTACATTTTCTATCCATACAGAACATCAACTTCTACAGAAAATCTTTCCTGATCTCCTAACTTCCAATGTTTTCCTCCCAACCCACGTTATTTTTTCCTAAAACCACTTTGTATTTATTTTTTTCTAAAACCACTTTATATTTATTTATTTTATATTAGTTCTTTATATATTTACATATATAATAGTCATCTCCTCATGAAAATGAAAGTTTCTTTTAACTAGTTTTCTTTGTTTGTCTTTTATCATCCAGAACAATGTCAGACACACACAACAGTTGCTTAATAAATTATTGTTGATTGATTGATTGAGGTTAGAGAGGAGGATAGGAGATCTAAATCATTAGGCAAAATGAGGTTTTGTCACTCATGTTCAAATACCTGTTGTCAAAGGCAATTGATAATTGGCCCTACAACTTTTATCTTGTGTTGAAGAAAACATATTAATATCATACTTTGCATTTTAGACACAAGTCTATCCAAACAATTTTTGTGTATTGTTGTTTAGTCATGTCCAACTCTTTGTAACTCTATTTGGGGTTTTCCTCGAAAAGATACTAGAGTGGTTGCCATTTCCTTCTCCAGCTCATTTTATAGATGAAGATTAAAGAAAACAGCTGATAAGTAGCTAAGGTTGGATTTGAATTCAGATTTTCCTGATTCCAGACCCAATACTCTAACCACTGAGCCATCTAGCTGTCTTTAATCATTCTTCTAAACTGAAGCATTTCTACCTTGGAGAAAGAAATGTCCAAATGGACATTTGTCCTCATAATGTCCTTGGCCATCTGTCTAAACTAAGAAATTTTGAAATATTATTTATGGGATTCTTGAGCAAAGAAAAATTTCACAATAGGATAAAACATAGTTTTACAATTAGAGTTTGGATAAAGTTAACATTTAACTTCATCACATAGAAAAATAATCACTTAATCCTGGAGGGAAGGTTTTTCTCCTAAAATTATTTAGTTATTCTATGACCATTCTCCTCAAGGATTTTTCTTTCCCTCTCCCAACTTGATTCTAGCTGACTCGAAGTAAATTAAAAAAAAAAAAAACCCTCTTCTCTCTGATCAATGTATTTCTCTCTTTAGTGTGGAAGGAAATTATCTCTTTTTTGTATGCAAGTATCACACTTTTATTGATATTTAATGACTACAGAGGGCATTTTCACAAAACAGATAAGAGACAGACCTAATCTGAAAAAAAGATAACATATAATGTGATATTCCTTACCTTCATTTTTCCCCTTAGCACTATCTCCTTCAATCTCCTCATAATCCTTCTCCAAGGCAGGTATATCCTCCCATGACCCACAGAACTCTCCTTCCTCCATTCTCTCTCCCACATACCAATGAACATAAGCAGGTTTGCATATATCCGATTGACTTTGTGATCCAGGGGAGCCCAGGCAGACCTAGCAACAGCTGTTGTATTAGTCAACATGCACACAGCCTCTTGTACCTTGACCAGGTTGTCACCAGGAACTACAGTGGAAGGTTGGTAATTTATGCCAACCTGGAAGCCAGTTGGACACCAAGTCACAAACTGGATGCTACACTTTGTCTTGATGATGGCTATGACCACATTGACATCTTCGGGAGCCAAGTCACCACAGTATAACAAGCCGTGAGCCATGTATTTACTGTTTTTAAGGGTCACATTTCACCATCTGGTTGATAAGCTCAGAGCAAGCATTGCTAATCTTTGTTATAGTTAGCTGCTCATAGTAGGCCTTCTCAGAAAATATGACTGGGGCATGAGATAATGGAAATGTAGATAATGGGATGAGGAACTAGGCTGGAATTCTATTGGATCAACATTCAATGTACCAGCAAATCAGAGAACAACAGAGGACATAATTTGGTTAATAAGACAATTCAGATTAGTCTAGGTTAGACATTTGATAAATATAAATAGCTTCATTGTCTACTATGAAGTTATAATCCAGGGTGATGTGAGTGGACAGAATGGAGGTGCAGGGCTTGTATGAAATTATTTTTTTTCCTACTTCCTTATCCAGAAATCAGCCAATGTAGGAAATCTTAGGCAAAGATTTACTCAGGCTAATGTCTAATCAGACCATAAAAGAAATTCTAAATTTGGGCTAATGGGTTCATTTCTGCTTATCATGTTTGCTCAGATTGGTCTGGGAAAATGTCAATCCTCCTTTTTGTCAGACAGGCAATGTAGAAATTGCTAAGTTTCTTTAACTAAGATCTGGGCGACCTAAGTAATGGAACCCAAGACTTCCATTGTAATATGGACCATAACCTCATTGCAACATTTATCCTTTCATTAATTGCTAACCAGAGTGGATTGCCACCCTCAGAACTCTGAAGAGCATATAAACTATGAGCTCACCACTATGAAGAGTGTTTGGCTTAAAAGAGATGACCAAATCGACCATCTTCTTATTAAAATGCTGGCATTATTAATACATTTATTAAATTACCCAGAAACTATCTCCTAGAATTTTAAAAATTATTTTATTTTTCTTTTTAATTTGCTTATTAATTTTTGACATTTACCCTTGTAATATTTTTATTTTCTTGGAACTTTTCAAATTGTCACAGGATCAACTACAGCTTATGAAAACCAAAAGACCAAGTAAATGAAGAATTTCAAGTTAGACTTCTTGCCATAATCAATAGATATTCCATTGGCAGAGAAATGAAATCAGAGTCATAAAGCTGTAGAAAACCTAGATGCACTGAAGACCTGTTCACTGGTCAGCAAGCTTCTGAATTCTGTCCAGAGCTAGACTGATGATTGCCTTTGTGATCGGTGGCATCTCCTTGACAGTGAGCAGTTGCTCATTGTGGAAAAGCTGGTAATGGGTTCCAGTAGGAGCTCCCTCAATAATAGTTCTAACTAGACCCACCAACATGACCCCAGGGAAAATTCATTGAAGAAGGGGTTGAAAACCATTTGCCAATGGTCTTGTCACTTGCTATCTGACCATAAGACTGGATATTATTGTTCTAAGCATTACAGCTCCCAGTAGGCATTGCCAGTAAAGATGACAGTATGGATAGTCCATGTGGCCATCATGTACACACGGCTACTAGGCTAAGAAGTGGAGTATCAGGAGACATTTTCCTTAAAGAAAGAGAAGAATGGGGGAAGAAGAATTTTAGGAAAGGATATTGTTTCCTGAAAGATTTGATTAAGTGCTGTTAAAGTATCCATTTTTTAGCTAACTCAAGAAGAAATTTTAGACTTGAGAATTTTTTTCCTTTAATATTTTCAGTTGAACTAAAGAGAAGGTTTTTAAATATTTGCTTCTATATCCAGCCATTAGGTCTCTTAAATCATAGCCACACTGTTGTTCATTTTAGTCATATCCTGCTCTATGTGCCCATTTGGAGCTTTCTTGGCAGATAATTGGAGAGGTTGGCTATTTCCTTCTCCAGTTTATTTTACCGATAAAGAAACTGAGGCAAACAGGGTTAAGAGATTTGACTAGAGTCACAAAGCCAGTAAATATCTGAGGCCAGATTTGAATAGGCAGGTCTGACTCCTTAGTTTAAGGAAAGTGTTTAGAGGTCAAGAAGGAAAACAAAGCTTCTGGAAAATGGACTGAAAGATACTTAAAGAGACTTAGAGAAAGACTTCATGCTTGCTGGATCATCGCCTTCCATGGTGAGAAATGTTTGTCCCCCTCCCCTCCACTTCTTCTACTGCATCACCTAATTGGCTATAGACACATTACCAGTACAATAAGCATGTGAAAAGGATGGACTTTTGCTGAAGAGAGCATCTTAGGACTAAGGCTGTGAATTCACTAGACTATGGGTGCTAGGTGGTCAGCCCCCATCCTACCTATTATTTTTCAAGATCAGCTTCACAGCCACCCTCTGTCCTGAGGGCCTCAATTCGATTGGAAGTTGGAGAGGTCTTTGCAGAACCTCTATTTAAAGCCCATATAGTGACCAATCATGTTCACGTCCCTAGTTTACTGGGCTCTGGACTTTCCATCATGCTCCCAGGAATCACTTCATTCTGCAAGATTTCTTTAGCTCTGGATCAAACCTCAGCCCCTGAGGCTCCTCCTTCTTTTTGGAGGGTAGGGAGCTCCTTACAGAATCTTCATTTCTGGGGTGCCCTGATCAGCCCTTTTCACCTTCTTTTAACACAGCAGCAGCTCTCCTTTGGACTTTTTAACCGTGCTCATTTGTAAGATGGAATAATAATGATAATTGAACTTGACTCCCTGACTTGTGAGGATATTTATGGTGTTTTGTGAACCATAATTATGTGTTATTATTATTATTATTAATTAGCTTAGTCTCCTCAAGTTGCATAAGGAATCAGACCTTCATGGTCACACACAGGTTAAATGAGTCAGAGGCAGTATTTGAACACAGGCCCTCTATAGAATTGCAGTTAGTAGTCTTTCTTTTTATGCTTATGTAAGTTGATGCTTAATAAATGTTTATTATACTCTGTCTTACTAAGAAGATCCTTCCATCTTACAAAGAAATCCCTTTGACCTTCCTCTGATAGGGGAGTAAACCAGTTTGTCAGAACGCCACTATTGGGGAGATCACTAGCTCTTAAGGTGGCCCATTCCATTTTTTGCATAGTGGGGTTTTTTTTAGAAACCATTCATTTGGAATAGAAAACCTGAATCCTTCTTCCTGCTGCTGGTACTAACTACTCTCTGGAACCAAATAGAACAAATCTTATACTGCTTCTACATGACATGTACAGCAAATGATTGAAAGATAGTAATTATGAAGGAAATGTAGAGTCCAGGTTAAATATCCCAAACTCCTTTACCAGTTCTCCAGCACCATAGTCTCTAGTTTTCCTACTATCCATGGTACCTTTGGGTTGGGAGGATCTGATGACAATTTTCCTTTATCTTTTTTTTTTCTTTTGTTCAGGACTATTCCCTAGTAGACCTAGTGAAAAAATTTAATATCTACTACCACCTTCCCACTTCCTTAAGGAAGTTATCCCAACCTTCCTCCCTCTCCCATCCTGAAGAGACTCGGTTCCCCTAGAATAGGAAGGATTGGATTACAGAGGGGCTGAGGCAGGGAGAGGAGGATCTGCAGTGTAAGGAGGTGGCCCATGCTGAGCCAAAGGGAGTAAGCTGTAATAGGAAAATGTTAGGCAGAACCCATGATAAACTGTTTGGGGAGGGCATTTTGGAGTGCAAGCGGGGAGGAAGCTTCTCAGCGCCCCTCAAGTCATAGCCAGCAAGTCACTTTCCAGTTTTTCCTATCAAGGCAGTGAGATCCATTAACTGGTTCTGTCAGCCCCAAGCCTGTGTGAGATATAAATGTCCTTCCCATCTTCCTCCCCACCCCCCCCCTCCCTCTTCTTTATCTCTGCTCTTTTCCACACAGGATCCCATAACCATGGATCTGCCTAGAAAGGGATACAGGAATTCTGCAGTTTATGCCCAAAGGCTCAGGTGAGGAGTGCAATCACGGGGCAGGAGAGGACGGTCAAGCCCGCTTGCTTATTTTGGTTCTCCCCCCTTCAGATTGTAGCACTCAGTAAAGAAGATACCAGATTTCAGCTACAGATGTGAATTGTGCAAGTGGGAAGAGAAAATAGGCAGGGGAGGGGGAGAAAGACAGGCTTAGGAAGCCTCCTTATCTCTCAGCAGGCAGCTGTTCTCAAGCTGGAGGCAAGCTACTTATCAGCCCGGGGCCCACACTGATTCCTTGGCTTTCTCCGATGCTTCTGTAATTGAATATTAATTTCCAGCAGTGAGTTTGGGCTTGTTCCCTCCCCCTCCCTTCATCCAGACGTAGTCCTTGGCCCTTCTGGGCACAAAGGGGTTTGAGGCAGGATTTAAGGGTGGAGGCTGGGCAAGATATTCTCTCTAGTTCCACCAGAGAGAGGGCTTTGTGTGAATACAGAGGCAGAAGGCTGGTCGTGTTGGTCTGTAAGGGAAATGGAGGATCCAAAGGACACCTTAATCTCTGGGGGGAAAGGGAAGGAAAACAAAACAAAAAAAAGCCCTTTTCAGAAGAGGCTGGGAGTCTGACTTCAGGGAGGCTGTTATAGGCCTTTCAGGGACTTACTTAACAAGGAATGGGAAGAAGAATGCTAGAGGTTCTGGGTAGAGTGGGTTGGGGAAACCAGTGAGGGGAGAGCCAGAAGCTTGCTAGAGGTATTGCTTTGACTTCCCTTTCCTTCTAGGGGTGAACTATTTTCATTTCCAATTTCAGCCCTTCAGTTACTAACATTGGGAATGGGGGTAGGGAAGACACTGGAAGCTAAATCCAGAGAATTTGTGAGACATCTAGAATAGGCTTTGGTTGCCATTTAATTTTTGTTCAGGCACTCAATGCCTTCTGCATTGGGACAACTAGGGAGGGGCAGGTGTTCAGAACTGGATGGGAAGCAGGATTCTCCCTTAGGCTTCTTTACCAAGCATCTCTCACAAGTACCCTCCCTCTATCCCCAGCCTGGATCAGTCATCACCTTTCTTGGAAGTAGAGGCAGAGATCCTTATTTTAAAAGGCAGCAGGATACACCAATTCACCAAGCCTCCAAGTCTACAAGGCTTCCCCCCAGAAAGAATACTATGCCTGAGAGACAGTTCTCCCTTTTATCTATTTCCTGAGACTTGGAGATGGGGGTAACACCCTGTGAAAGATGAGAAGGAAGGAGGGGGGCGAGAAAAATCATCCCAGAGCAAACACCCCTATCTTCTTGTTTATGTGTTTTATTCCAAAGGAGCTAGGAGCCACAAGTCACTGGAGCTACCATTAATAACACTGACAGTGTCTCTCTGGGGTGATTGAAGGGGCTCCCAGATGAAGGTGTTACTGCAGCCAGCCATACCACACATTATTCTCAGGGCCCAGCTCCTCTAACTGCCTACCCATACTCCCTCCCCTTCTTCCCTCCCTCCTAATGTCTCTCTCAAAGCTCAGTGTCTCCCAGCTAAGCTTTGTAGGGGCTTGATGCATGAAGCAAGGATTTTCACTAACTCTCCACACTTCAGGGCTAGTCAGGAAAAAGAGACCCCCCCCAAAAAAAATCTGGCTTCTAGATTTCTCTTTATAAACTCTGCTTTTGATATGACATGTGTTGGGTTAAGGGATTGTCTTTTCCTTTTAGGGATGGACAAAACTTGGAGATCCTGGGAGCCTGCATAACACACCACCTTCTACCTAACCTTTCTCTTCCCTCAATCCATGGCTCTTCATTAGTTAATACACATTCATCCTGCTCTTCTCTCCCACCCCCACCCTCATCCCCTATCCTGAATCTAGGGTTAGAAAGAACTTGCCTCTCCTTCCAAACCTATGGTGTGATTTCAGGATCTCTTTACAAAGGAAACAGACTATAAAGAAAGAAAAGTGTGGAGATGGGGAATGGATCCCTTTCTCCCCTCCAATGTGTCAGACTGCCTGTCAGATTTCTTCCATGCATCCTTTCAGTATGTCCTGATCTCCGATTCTCCCCTCTCTCCCCCACTACCTTACCTTTGACTCCCCAAAAGACCCAGATAGAGAATCCAGACTAAGAGATCTCTCTTGGAACCTCTCAGGAGCTCATCTCCCATTGATTTGTGGATCTTTCTGAGTCTAGGGAGACTGTATCGGGAAACAGAATTAAGTGTCGGATGGGGTTGGGAGTGTCAGTTGGGTGGCCCAAAGTCCATCCCTGAGATCAGACACAAATGGGGACACGGCCTGGGACAGAAGAAATGTCCTCAACTATGTTCGAGATTCTCAAGAATTCCTGTTCTACCTTCACAAGAACCACTCCTGCAACAACTCCCTTTCCTCCCCCTTCCCCTTCCCCCTAGGTCTGAAGTAGGGATGGCTCCGTGGTGGTGGAGCAGAACCCACACCTGATGGCCAGATTGCATTTCCCCGCCAGGAGATTAGGGTGTCTTTCCCAGGGAGGGCATCTTCCACGCATTCCGGCAGGACACTCCAGGGGGTCCACCGGAGAAGGGAGCGGGAAGCAGGGAGACTGGAACTGAAGTCAGAGGGACTAAAGGCAGGCTTCCAGGCTGGCAGCGGCCGTTTCGAGGCTCCGCTAATTGGTTTTCAACACTCTGAAGATCGCATTTAGGACGGCGAAGGGGAAAGGGGTTCACTCCAAACGCAGAGCTTTTCTCTCTCCTTTCAGGGAGAGGCGACTGATAGTGCAGGGTCATTCCGGGGCATGGTCCGAGAAAGGACAGTGATGAGGGTCGAGTCAGAAAAACTGTGTTTGAGGAAAGGGGAGCCCGCCCACCGTGCTGATCTTAAGGAGAAGGGTGACTCCCGCAGCAAAGAGTTCTCAGCCGGCTCCGTCCCAGCTCCCCTCCCCCTCTGCGCCCGGCCTTTCGCGGCCCTGCAGCCTCTTACTCGCCCTCTCCTCGGCCGCGGGCGAGCCGGGGCCCCTCTTCAGTCCGGGGGCAGCAGGCGGCGCTGGCGCCAGCGCCGGCGCCCAGATCTGCGCGTCGGGCCGGGGCTCTGGGGGCTGGTAGCCGGGCTGCCCGGGATCCAGGGCGTCCTTGGAGAGCAGAATGGAGACGGCGGGCACGTTCTTGTGCACGCTGAGGCTGGGGCCCGGGCAGCCGGGGGGCGGCGGGCGGCTCTCCCACACCTCCCTTAAGCTCCGGTAGCGCAGCCGGGTGACCTGGTGCAGGCCGGCCAGCCGCCGCTTGAGAATTTCCACGCAGGTGACAGTCTTGGTGACGGCGCGGCCACAGCCGCTGAACACTATGGTGCGAGTGGCCGGCTGCTCCATGCGCGCCGCGGCGAAGCCCAGCAAGTTGCGGATCTTACTGCCCTCCTTCACCTTCATCTCCACGGCTCCCGGGGCCAGGTCGGCGAAGGGCCCGAGGCTCTCCGCCTCGGTGTCCGCCTCCTCCGTGCGCACCTTCTTGAAGTTCTCCATGCGCGGCCGGGGGGCAGCGTGGAAAAGAAGCAGGCTCTACAGGGGCCCTCCATGGACCAGCCGCCTGCCCTAGTCACCGGGGGGACCCTGGCAGCACCAGGATGCCCGCCGGGCTCCCCGGCCCATCATCTCCCAGCCCCTCCTCCTACCGGACACCCCCGGATCGGGGTAGGGGCGCCCACGGGGACCGTTTGCTCGCAAGAGTCCCCGGGCTTCCTCTCAAAGGCTCAGTCTCGGGGCCAGACGGGGCGGACAAATCTCTCCCTCCCTCCCCAAACCGCTAGCTCCCAGCTGGCCCAGACTGTCCGGTCCACTACATCCCGGCTCCTCTTTCGAGACTTGGAGACTACCCAGGAGCCAAGCTCCTTTCACCACTGGAGCTGTCCCTCCCTCAGCCCCGCCTTGGTCCCGCCCCCGCCGTTTCTCTCTCTTCCCCCCAACACCGCCCCCATTCTACCCTCCCCCCCCCCCCCCCCTCCCTAGACCTAGAGTTCTCTCTCAGTTGTTCCCATCTGGAGAAAGGGAATGGGAGAGAGGGGAAAGGGAATGGGAGAGGGGGGAAAGGAACAAGAAGAGAGAGGGAGCCGAGGCAGGACAGAAAAGGACCTAGATGGGAGTTCCGTTCCGTCAGATCGGAGCTCTGTGCCTTCCCGAAGCCCGCGGCTCCCTTCGTTCTCCCAACCCTCTCAGTTGCCGAGTTCTCTCTAGCTCAAGGACGGGATCTGCTCTCGTCAGCAAAGTGCAGGCGGCGAGGCAGCGGCGGTGGCTCTCCCCAGCTGACGGCCTCCTCCTTCCCAGCTCAGCCTGGTGGGGAAGGGGTGGGTGGGGGAGGGGAAGTTCAAGAGAGGCTCTCTAGGGACCGGAGTTTTCCACTCTCCTGCGCCCACATCCCTAGCAAGCAAAGACAGAAGGGAGTTGATCAGTGTGAGAACCTCGAACCCTGTACTTCAGTCTCGCCGTACTTTGGAATCCTTAAATTGGCTCCATTAGTTAGTTAGCCGTTCAGTACTGGGTTGAGCACTTCACCTTTCTGAGTCTCAGTTTCTTCATCTGCGAAATGGAGATAATCGCGCTTGTAGCGCCTTCCAGGGAAGCTCAAAATGCTATAGAAATGCAACCTGTGCGAGGATCCTCTGTCCTTGGAAAATTGGCTTTCGGGAGGATGGGAGAGTGACCTAAAGGCTAACTCTAAGTCCAGCCTATGGCTTTACGTGGTGATTTGGAGGCTTCTCTGTAAGGTCTCCTCACCACCCCACGTCCACTCATCAGAAAAGTCACTATTCCTTTCATAAAAGACTACATCAAAGTCGCGTATAATTGGGGAAGGAAACAAGCAGGTGGCAGGCAGGTGATCAACGATGGACTTCCGGAGTGTTACTGGAATGGCTTGTGGGATGGTGGAGAAATGAGGGAAGGACATAAAGAAGACTCGCAAGTGATGAGAAAGTGGGGAGGGTCAGTGGAGACAGACTGAAAAAATCACAGCCCTAAGGTAACCCTTGGGTTATGGCACTATATGTTACTAAGCAGCATCTTCTAACTTCTCAAACCCTTACAGACCAATAACCCCCAGTGTGAGTCTCTTACAGCTTTTCCAAGCACCCTTTTGTGGATAAGATTTTTTTTTTTATAAGAAGAAAGAAGGAAATGAACATAACCCCTTTCTAGGGTAGATACAGACAAGAGAAGGCAAAAAGAACCTCTGGGGTAGGGGGATCATGGAAGATTAAATAAAATAATATTTGTTTTTCAGCAAGGTGATTTAGGCCAGTTCCAATGGTCTTGTGATGGAGAGAGTCAACTCCATCTATAGAAAGGACTTCGGGAACTGAGTGTGGATCACAACTTAGTATTTTCACTTTTTGTTGTTGTTTTGTTTGCTTGCATTTTGTTTTCTTTCTCATTTTTTCCCCTTTTTGATAAGATTTTTTTTGTGCAACATGATAATTGTGGAAATGTTTGTGGAAGAATTGTAAATGTAACAGATATTGGATTACTTGGCGTCTAGGGGAGGGGGTGGGAGGAAAGGAGGAAAAAATTGGGAACACAATATTTTGCTAGGTTGAATGTTAAAAACTATGCATATTTTTGAAAATAAAAAGTTTTAAAATAATACTTATTTTTTAAAAAGGCAGAGAGCAAAGTATCTAGCCTATAATATTCCTTTTTTTTAAATTTAGCCTATAATATTCCTATATAAATGCATATTCCCTTCTTGGCTGATCTTTTTAACTTCCCAGGCTTGCTAAGGAGGCAGCTAGTCCAAGAAGTAAAGCTTGACATGTTCCCCACCTCCTGTTTCTCCCCTCCCGTCCCCCCAATCAATAAGGTAGAATTGAGTACTTTCCTTTAGGACTATAGATGTGAATGAAAGGGGAAAGCCCAGTTCCGAGAGAAGTCTTATTCTCCAGGAGGTTCAGTTTGATGAATTAGGCCTCCCTCAGGGTGTCCAGCTCTGAGGCCGGTGACTCGGAGCTGACCAGCTTTTTTTCGTTTGTTCCTGAGGGAAGAAAAGAGAGAATAATGGGGGAGGGAAATCGGTTGGTTTCTCTCCATGTAGGGAAAACCTGGAAGAAGGGAGAGAGGAAAAGAGTGGGAAGAGAATGGGACAGATGGAGAGATGAGGGAAGAATGCCCAGAAGGAATGAACATGCAGAGGAAACCCCATTTTCACACCCTCCTGCCCAGCTAGGGCCTTCTCCTCGGAAGGGAGTAGCCTGGGGCCCTTGGATAGGGACATGGTCTGACCCGGACAGTGCCCAAGGCCAGCATCCGAAATCTGCTCTCTCTCCAGGGCTGGAGACTAGGGGTGGGGTTGGGAAGTAGAGGGGAAAGTAGAAAGCTGCAATGAGGGCAGAGCAGCAGGAAGGAAGCAATTTAGTGACCTCTGCAGCCAAGTCAGGAGGAAGAAAAACGGCTCCCCTGGAAGGGAAATCTGATCAATATTCACTTACTGAGGTGCAGATTCCCCTGCCCTGTCACTGAAGGGGGGGAGTGGGGATGGAATCTGGTCCTGGTGACAGGGCCTGACCCTCTTTCCTCGGCCATTTCTGCAAGGGCATGGCTCCATTATGTAACAGTCCTGCAGTTTCCTTCCTCTCTCCTTTTTGCACCACCCCTTTTGGCCCCTTATTCTTCAAGTCACCTTCTTCCTTTTAACCTTTCTTCTCATTGTCATTTCTCTGTCTTTGTCTCTCTGTCTCTGCCTGTCTGTCTGTGTCTGTCTGTCTGTCTGTCTGTTTCTTCTCTCTCTCTCTCTCTCTCTCTCTCTCTCTCTCTCTCTCTCTCTCTCTGTGTGTGTGTGTGTGTGTGTCATCCCCTTCTTTCTCTTTTTCTCTCTCTGTCTCCCTCCCTCTTCCTCCCCCTTTCTGTTTCTCTCTCTCCCCCTTCCTTCTCTTCCTCTCTCTCTCCCCCTTTCTTTCCCTCCTCCTCCTCCTCTCTCTCTCCCCCTCCTCCCCTTCTCTCTCTCCCTCTTTTTCTCTCTCTGTCTCTCTGTTTCTGTCTCTTTCTCTGTGTCTCTGTCTCTTTTTCTGTGTCTCTGTCTCTGTCTCTCTCTCTCTCTCTCTCTCTCTCTCTCTCTCTCTCTCTCTCTCTCTCTCTCTGTCTCACCCCCTCCTTCCCTCTTTCCACTCTCTCCTCCTTTGTCTTTCTGTAAAATGTAAAGCAATCTGCAAACTTCAGAGCATTCTATACATGTCAGCACTTATCGCCTGGCTCTCTTTTTCAATCCATTTGTCCTTTTCCTCTCTATTTCTTCCCTTCCCGATTTTCTTCCTAGCTCTTTGTCTCTTATCTTTACATCTCTCTCCTGCCATTCTCTTTTGGGGCCACTGTTTCTGTCTGTCTGTCTGTCTCAATTTTTAGCTTTTTCTGGGTAGTGAGGTAAAATGGAAAGATCCCTATCTTTGGAGTCAGGAACCTAGCGTCAAATATCAGCTCTGCTATTTGCTATAGGGATGACCTCGAACAAGTAATTTCACATATCTGGGGCCTCCTTTGGAAAATGAGGGGGTTGGACTAGGTCATTTCTATAAAATCTCTTCCAATTTCAGTTCTTATAATCTCCATCTCTGTCTCTGAAGAAGGTACAGCTTGTAATCCTGAGGTCCCCTGATCTTAGAGTGCTATTGTTCTAACAATTTATCTGTCAGTGACTTTAAAGTCTTCTGGCCTTAGGATAGTCCTACAAATATTGCTGACTGTCAGATAAATAATCTGCTGGTCAGTGATAACCAAGTTCCTGAGACAATAGTGAATAGACCATCCCTCAAATCTATTTATAAGCCATAAAATTAGCAAATAAATAACATGAAGATCTTTTCTCTGTAACTTTGGCCTATAAATTTATCTTCTCTCTCCTCAGTCTTTGCTGAATACTATTGGAACTTACCTGCTTCAATTGACATTACAATTACAAAAAACTTTGCCCTTGACTTGAAAATGGGTTCAAACTTGCAAATTCTCTTGAGATATCTCATGATACCAATCTGGGACCCCAACCTTTTGGGGTCTCTTTCTGATCCTCCTCTTCTCTTATCTTGCCTGTCTTTCCAGAATGTTGTGAGATAAATTCACCCTTTTGTCAGATTTATGGAAGCAATTTCACAACAATTGAAGGATGGAGGGAGATATGTTCTCTATGTATTAACCCCTGGTCCCAGAGAATTAGCTCTTGCATGGTATTCATCCAGGTCTTTTGGATACCCCCCCTTAGTTCCACCACAGCTACTACCCCAGTTCTTGACCTCTCTGATTTCTCTCTCCTGTCCTGAAAAATAAGATCAAGTCTGTTGCTTTGGCTGACACAGAACAGAAACTTGTTTCTAGCCCATTCTTAGTTTTCTCTTGGGTGTGTCTTATTTTCCCTATGGATGAGCTCTTGAATGGTGGAAATCCTAGGCTTTGAGAGAACCTGTGTGTTGTACATGTGTGTTGAATTAAACAAACAAACAAAAAATCCTCCCTGCCATCCATTCAAAGCTTCAATGGTATGATCAATGCCCTCTTCCTCTTCACTCCTGCCTCCCCCCATTCCCAACCTACCTTAGTTTAGACACTAGAACATCCTATGGCCAATTTCAGACCTATTACTGGTAATACTCATTTCCTCTGGCAGGTTCTTCCTGATGTCCTGTTTTAGCTCCTCTTGCCACACATTTAGTCAGCCTCCTCTTTTATCCTATTCTGGGGGAGATGTGCATTGAAATGGAAATAAATAAATCCTAGTGGTAACCTTTCAGTTCTATTGACTTCCCAGATATAGCCAGATTGTTCCCCTCCAGAATGTAATTGGGAAGAGCAGGGAACAAGGCTTTTATTTTAAAATACATAATTCTTCAGCTCAGTCACAAATATATGTGTACCCCAGAAGAGCATTCTGCACTGCTAGTTAGAAGACCTGGATTCTAGTTTAAACTCTTCTAGTTTACTCACTGTTTGACTTCGGACAACACATTTCTTTTTCCTGGTCTCAGTTTTTTCATCAATAAAATGGGACTAGATAAAATGACTTCTGAGGTCCTTTTCAGATCTGATCTCGAAGAGATGAGGAGGAGATCAAATGCTAGGCTCCCAATAGCCATGTCCTCATGTCTCTCATCCCAAACACATGCTGATGAGGGCTGAGGGTACCGAAGAAGAAGTTAGGCAGGAATGGGTGAGGTTCAGTGTTCTCCAAGGCGAGGGTTTTGGTGAAGGAATTTCACTAAGCCGAAAGGCTATGGCAAAAAAGCGTTATTGTTAAAGAAACACTAAGAGGGATTCTCTTGGAGAGCATATCATTCTCAGGAGAGAAGTGATCTGCAAAGAGTCATTTTCTGAAGACCCATTTTATGCATGAGTCTAAGGTAAGTCTCCAGTGGATGTGAAATCTTGCCGGGGGTCCTGATTTCTCCCAAGAAAGCTTATCTTGCTCCAGAGCATGCAAGGCCTTTTGGGTTTGTAGATCAAAGGAGACATTTTGTTGATGATTTTACATAATTTTACAGGGCTGACTCAGATCAAGAAGTTTTACTCTCATCGATACAATGGTGGGGATACCTGCATGGTGAGGATCAAAGTTTGGGAAAGTCTCAGTACAGCCCCCTCTGGATTGTGCTTCCCAAGGCTTTCAGGATGTCCCAGTCCCTCCTCTCAGGGATGAAAGTACCCATAGGAAGCATGAGATTTGTTCCAGAATTGGAATCGGAGGTGTATATGAGAGTAGGGATGGGGGATGGGCTCAAAGATGTTTGGACAGAAGCTTTGCTAACACACATTTTTGCTTAATTCTGCTCTTTTGCAGCCCTGCCGGGCTGCTTCTTCCATTGTATGCCTCTGATTGGGCATTTAAATCCAAGCCAGTGTGTACCATCTAATCACCGCTTAACCAGCTCTCCTCACACAGTTTCCTAAATGGGGAAGATGAGGAGGCAATCATGTTAAATAGTTTCCACATCAGTAACACTGATTGGTACAGAACAACCTTCATCTCAGCCAGGCTGGGTGGAAGCGGGGGGAGCCGAGAAGGAGGGAGGGTTGAAAAGGCCCCAGACTGCCTCTCACTCCCTCCCAGCCTCTCTCCCAGCTCCCACTGCAGTACTTAAAATGTAAATGAATTTCATTATTAGCAGCTCCATCACTAATTACCATCTGAAGCCATTCATTACCATGTCAGCTTATTTGTTGGAGGACAACAGAGCGGTTCATTGGTACCGCACAGTGGAAATAGGGGCATGAGCTCATACACATGGAGAGGAGACAGGAAGTGAGGAGAAAAGAAAGAAGAGGCTGTCTTGGGCATTGAGCAGGGGACTGTAGGATCTGGAGGGGAAAGGAGAGAGTGCAGAAAAGGAAAAACTGGCTGAGGGGGGAAGGAAAAGGAACAGAAGAGGGAAAGAAGGGAGGACAAGAAATGGAGGAAAAGAAAGAATAGAAGGATCAAAGCAAGAGAGATTAGGAGAGAAGAAAGGGTAAAGGGCAAAATGAGAAAAAGAAAGAAATTTAGAATAGAAGCTTTAGAAGGAATAGGAAAACAGGAGAAAAAAGGTTTAGAGAAGAACGGGAAGAGGGAAAAGAGGGAGAGAGGCAACAGCTGTCAGTCATAGCATTTATAGAGCATCTGCTGTGAGTGGTTTTGCTTCCCACCTGGGGCAGGGCCAACACGTGCCAATGATTAGGCAATCCTCCAGGGGTTCTGGGGGCTATGACAGTTGGAAGGAGAGCAAGCATAAACCAAAAGTTCAGTCTGGGTTCAGAATCTGCAGAATGCCAGCATCCAAATTTGAGAGAGGCAGAAAGACTGCAGGGCAGAAATTCAGAGCTGAGGGAGACCAAATAAGATTAGGAAGCTGAAATTCAGAGAGAGCCAGGGAGATGACCATTTTTCTGCTTCAATCTGATTCTCCAAAAGCCAGATTTAAAGAAAAAAAAAAAAAACTATCCTGATTTGCATTCTCTGACTCCTTTGTTACTCATAGTCTAGTTCTAGTTTAGTGAGATGGCTTTGGTGGAAGATTCCTTCTAATCTAGGGATGTGTTCATGTCCTCCCTTCATACCCACAATGACACCATTCCATCTATGAGTCAAGGACAACCTGAACAATGTACTTTCCCTGCTCATTCACAATAAATATGGTGGATAAGGATTTAGTTTACTTTAATTGGTTTAATCTGGGATTGAGATTAACCCCTTATAAGAAAAAATAACAAACAACCAACTGTTATGGATGACTGTCCACTAGACTAACTACTCAAATAGTAAAGAAGGAGTTTCCCAGGTAGAGATGTATTAATGCTCAACAACTTGCTCTCAGAAAAAAAAAAAAAAAAAAAAACAAAAACGAACACATGCTGAACTTTAAAGTTTAATCAGCATTATTAACATTTCCCCATCACTTTCTTTAATCTATGGAATCAATAAAACAAGAAATTAAGTTGTGACTTATAGCATTTGCTGATTTCTAAGGTATAAACACTTGCCTTGAAAATTTAACAATGGGCTCTCTCAAGATGGGTCCAGCTGGCTCCAGCACATCTGTGCCAGGGGTGTGACAGTGGCAATCCCATTTTGTTTGTATAACTCTTTGGTTGCTTTTAAGGTGAACTGTATTCTGAGGATATTGATTGAAAGGGATATAATATATGGAGTAAATACAAAGGAAAAAGAAAAACACAAATAATATAGTAGAGCACGTCCTGGGAAGAGAGGACTGTCAAATTTCTCTCTCTCCTCCCTCTCCCTTTCCCAAGACAGCAAGTAATTCAATATAAGTTAAATATCTACAATTCTTCTATACATATGTCCACATTTATCATGTTGCCTAAGAATAATCAAAACAAAATGGGGAAAAATGAGAAAGAATAAAACAAGCAAATAATAACAACAACAACAAAAGGTGAAAATACTTATGTTGTGATCCACATTCAGTTCCCATAGTTCTCTCTCTGAATGCAGATGGCTTTCAATATCCCAGGTCTATTGGAATTAACCTGAATTACCTCATTGTTGAAAAGAACCAGGTCCATCACAGTTGATCGTTGCATAATCTTGTTGCTGTGTAGTCTCCTGATTCTACTCAATTCATTTAGCATCAGTTCAGATAAGTTCCTGAAATCTTCCTGCTGATCATTTCTTATAGAAAATAAAATTCCATAGCATTCATATATCATAACTCATTCGTCCATCAGCCAACAGATGGACATCCACTCAGTTTTCAGTACCTTGCCACTACAAAAAAGGATTGCTACAAACATTTTTACACATAGGTCCTTTTCTTTTTTAAAAAAGATTTTCTTATTGTAAACCGAAATATCAACAAAATGAACATCTTGATCAAAGGATATAAACAAACAATTTTTCAGACAAAAAAATTAAAGGCATTTCTAGTCATATGAAAAAATGCTCTAATTCACTATTGATTAGAAAAATGAAAAATAAGACAACTCTGAAGTAGCACTTCATACTTCTCAGTTTGGTTAAGATGATAGAGATGATAGTAAAGGATAATGATAAATGTTGGGAGGGATGTGGGAAAACTGGGACACTAATACATTATTGGTGGAGTTATGAAACCATCCAACCATTCAAGAGAACCATTTGGAACTATAACCAAAGGGCTATAAAAATGTGCATAGTCTTTGATCCAGCAATGTCTCTCTCTACTGGGCCTACATCCCAAAGAGATCATAAAAAAGGAAAAACGACCCACATGTGCAAAAAATGTTTGCAGCGCTTCTTTTTGTGGTAGCAAAGAACTGGAAAACGAATTGATGCCCATTAATTGGGGAATGGCTGAATAAGTTATGAAAAGAATGGAATATTATTGTTCTATAAGAAATGTTAAGCTGGCTAATTTCAGAAAAACCTGGAAAGATTCACAGGAACTGATGCTAAGTGAAGTGAACAGAACCAAAAGAACATTGTACATAGAGCAACAAGAAGATTACATGATGATTAATTCTGATGGATGTGGCTCTTTTCTATAATGAGATGATTCAAGACAACTCCAATAGACTTGGGTGTAAAGTGCTATTTCTATCCAAAAAGAGAACTATGGAGACTGATTGTGGATTGTAAAGCGCTGAAACTCTTTGAGTTCATACACTGATGTCAGACAACTGGGCACTTAAGGCTAACTACCGATTGGCCAATACTCTATTAACATATACTTGGAAAATGGTCCTTCCCAGTACCCTATGCTGGCTCAATAATTGGTGTATACAGAGAATTGTAGGAGGGACTAGGGGGTGGTATAAGGCTAACCAGAGTCTCTTTAGTGGTAGATGAGGAAGAAGCAAGGTCAAGGAGATTCTGCTTCCATCCAATTCACTTCTACCTTTAAAGACCAAGAATAAAGACCAAGGACTTTCCTGACTCCGGCTGATTCTAAAGTATCCAGGGTGCTAACGTGGTCATCACAGTGGATTGAAGGTATTTTCACCTTTTGTTATTGTTTTTTTCACATTTGATCTGATTTTTCTTGCATGGCATGATGCATATGGAAATATATTTATGATCTTTATCACACATCTTTAACCTATATCAGATTGTTTCTTGCCTAGTAGAGGGGGGAGAAGGGGAGAAAAAGAGAAAAATATGGAATACAAGGTTTTGCAAAGGTGAATGTTGAAAACTCTCTTTGCATGTATTTGGAAAAATAAAATGCATTAAAAAAACAACAAAGAACATTTTAATACACAAAGAAGAATTTTTAAAAAATCATTTATTTCTGCTCTCTAAAGTTTGTAAGAGCATATTCAATTTAAGATGACAGCAATGAAATTACCTAGTTTGTGTCTACCTTGTGAATTTTTACATTTTCTTTTGGAAATTTTAGAATGTTTTACTGATGTTCTTTCCCTTTTTTTACATCTCTATTATCTCTCCCAACTCATCTTACTCTCAAAACAAATGAGCCCAGGCAAGCAAAACACATAGGCTATGTTGAAAACTGTCCATCTTCCTTTGTACCTCGAGTCCATTAGCTTTCTGCCAAGAGTTGGGGAACCATGCTTCATCAGCATCAGTCAGTTGAAGTCCTAATTTGTCACTGGCTTGGTCAGAACTATATAGTATTTCAAAGTTTCAGTCACCTTGTAAATTTTACATATTAATTTTCGAAGCTTATGGGGAAAAATGATAGAAGGTTATAGACTGTACAGAATCACAAAGAAATAAAAGGCAGTAAAAAGGGAAATAGACCTATAATGTGAGACCCAGCTAAAACAGTTGACTAAGAACATTTATAAATGGAACAAGAAGGATAACAGATGCCTGTGAAATAAACTCGGCTGTGTCATGATAGTTGCCTCTTCTCATCTCTCATTGAAGAATCATACTCCTACCCCTTTTTTTACTCTATTGTTTTGGTGGCCAATGTGATATAACAGAAGTGGAAATGGTTCTGACAAAGATGATATAGTGATGAATGACTGGACTTGATCAAATGCACAAAGCAGAAAATTGTGTTGGAGGCAACACAGTTCTAAAGACACCACTAAAGGGAAGGTGAGTTGTGAGAGAAAATCCTGGCAGAGCTAACCATGAAGAGAAGAGGATGCTTATTCCTTAAGTAGACACTAAGCTAGCCCAGTCCAGCTCAGCTCAGCTAGATGGACACCCTTTGTTGTTATTGTTCAGTCATTCATGTCTGACTCCTCAGGATCCCATTTTTGGGTTTTCTTGGTAACGATGTTGGAGTAGTTTTGCCATTTGCTTCTTCAGCTCATTTTACAAATTATGGATTGTTTCTATGATTTGTTGTTTGACCTACTTATTTATTAGAATTAGATTATTTAATTTCCAATTGATTTTTAGTCTATCTTTCCCTGGCCCTTTATTGAATATAATTTTTATTACATTATGGTCTAAAAAGGAAGCATTTACTGTTTCTGCCTTTCTGCCTTTGATTGTCAGGTTTTTAATGCTCTACTACATGGACAATTTTTTGTGTAGGTGTCAAAGTATATTCTTTTCTGTTCCTATTCAGTTTTCTCTAAAAGTCTATCATATCTAGGTTTTCTGGGATCCTATTAACCTCCCTAGTTTCTTTCTTGTTTCTTTCATAGTTAGATTTGTCTGATTCTGAGAGGAGAAGGTTGAAGTCTCCCACTAGAGATGTTTTGCTGTCTATTTCTTCTTTGCTTAAAATCTTCTCTAGGAATTTGCCTACTCTACCACTTGGTGCATATACATTTAGTATCATTACTATTTTATTATTTATGATACTTTTTATCAAGATGAGCTTTTCCTCCTTATCTCTTTTAGTAAGATCTATTTTTACTTCTGCTTTATTTGAGATCAGACTTACTACCCTTGCTTTTTTTCCCTTCAGCTGAAGCATAATTACCTTTACTTTATATGTGTCTCTCTGTGTCAAATGTGTTTCTTGTAAACAACATATTGTAGGATTCTGTTTTTTTGATCCACTCTGCTACTTGCTTCTGTTTTATGGGAGAGTTTATCCCATTCACATTCACAATTATGATTACCAGCTCTGTATTTCCCTCCATCCTATTTTATTCCCCATATACATTTTTGTTCTCTCTTTCCACCCTGTTTTTAGTAGCATCCTTTTTTACCCATCCCACCCTCTATCTTGTCTCTTATCCTCTTTCCCCCTTCTCTTAGTAGAGTTTTTTTTTTTTTAACTCAATCTACCCACAACCTTCTCTTCAAGACTTATAGAAATTGTTTTCCCATCTAGGAATGTAAACAGTTTAACCTTTAAATATATATTTTCCCCCTGTTTATCTTTCTATAGTTCTCTTGAATCCTATGTTTGTAGATTAAGTTTTTTGTTTAGTTCTGTTTTTTTTGGTAGAAATGATTGAGTCTTTTACTTCATTGAAGCTCCATCTCCTCCCCTGAAAGATGATGCGAATCTTGCTGGATAGGAATTCTTGCTTGTAACCTCAGATACTTTGCCTTCTAAAATATGGTATTCTAAGCCCTCTAATACTTTATTGTAGAAGCTGCCAGATCCTGGGTAATCCCAACTGTTGCTCCTTGATATTTGAATTGTTTTTGTCTGGCAGCTTGTGGTATTTTTTTTTCTTGAGAGTATAGTTTTGGAACTTTGCAACAATATTCCTTGGGATTTTCCTTGTGGGATCTCTTTCCAGAAGTTTGATGGATTCTTTCATTGCCACCAATCTACCCTCCTTCAAATTTTCAGGAACTGATAAGGTTGAGAATGTGAAAAAATTCTTCCTCTTTGTTTCTAGAATATTGGGGCAGTTTTCCTTAATGACTTCTTGTAGAATGCTATCCAGGCTCTATTTTTTTTAAAGTTTATATTGACTTTATATGGAGAGGAGGATAATTGAACAAAAAATCCTAAATAGATATTGCAATCAACTAAAGCAAAAGAGAATCTCTTTACTACTAGTATCAGTCAGTCTCCTGACTCTTATCAATGCAGATCAAAAATAATTCTACATGCATATGGTTTTAGAACAATGAATAGGGCACTCAGATGTTATGTAACTTGTCCAGGATCACAAACATAGTGTGTGAGAAGTAGAACATAAACTTAGGTCATCCTAAATCTCAGGACAGTTCTCTATCCACTCTACCACCTCAGGCTCTATTTTTGATCATGGCCTTTAGGTGGGTCAATAATTTTTGAATTGTCTTTCTGGATTTATTTTCCAAGTTGGCTGTTTTGCCAATGAGGTATTTTATATTTTCTTCCAATTTTTCATTCTTTTTAGTTTGTTTAACTGATTCTTGCTGTCTCACCAGCTCATTTTACAAATGAGGAAACTGAGGCAAAAAGGTTAAGTGACTTGCTTAGGGTCACATAGCTAGTAAGTATCTGAGATCAGGTTTGAATTAAGGTCTTCCTGATTCTAGGCCCTTCACTCTATCCACTGCCACCAATCTACCCTCCTTCAAATTTTCAGGAACTGACAAGGTTGAGAATGTGAAAAAATTCTTTCATCTATGGACATGGCCAACCAGAAGGAGAAGATGGAGATAAAGAGATTGTGACAAACTCAGGAAAGTTTCTTCTGAACCACTTTCCTTGAAGCATAAAAACAGCATTGATTGTTGAGGTCTATGACTATGGAGGACACTTGCAGAAGCATAGTAGGAACCAGGGTCACAGGAGACCTACTTTTACATATTCATAATTATAACTAAGGAAGTGGGAATCAAGGCTGAGTTTTTTCCTTCTTTACTCTGGCCTGCTCAATGTTATCATTAATTGGAGTTTTCCAGGAGGCACAGCAGCTGAAGCCTAGTCATAGCAAGGAGGTTTATGACATAAAGAAAGGCCTTTAGTACATTAAACTATTTATAGTAGCACTTTTCTTAGTGGCAAAAAATTAGTGCTCATAAATTGGGAATGGTTAAACAAATGTGAAAGATGTGACACAAAACAAAGTGAGCAGAATGAGGAAATTGATATACAAAATGGCTGCAATAACATAAATGAAAACAAAACAAACCACCTATAATCTGAATACTGTGTAATCTTGATGACTAAACAGTCCTAAAAAAGAAAGGAAAAAAAAATTTGCTTTCCTTCTTTGTGGGGAATGGGACTTAGCATGGGGCTCATTGAACATACCTCAGGCCTGATTAATGTGCTTTTTGCTTATTAATGTTATTTTTACTTTATTCTTTGAAGAAACTGAAGAAGAAGGGAGTTAATTCAAAAATGAAAGAACAAAGAAGTCAGAGATTGAGGAAGCTTGAACTGGATGGCTAAAACTCCAATCTAAGTTTGACTACCAATCATCTGGTATCAGTATTCCTATGCATACCCTTTGATCCAGCAATATCACTACTGATTCTCTGTGCCAAAAGAATCATAAAAGAGGGAAAAGGCCCACATCTGCAAAAGTGTTTCTTTTTTTGTAGTGACAAGGAAGTAGAAAATGAATGGATACCCATCAATTGAGGAATGGCTAACTAAGTTGTGGTATTTGAAAATAATGGAATATTATTGTTTTAAAAGAAATGATGAACAGGCTGATTTCAGAAAAGCCTGGAAAGACCTACATGAACTGATGCTAAATGAAAAGAGCAGAACCAGGAGAACATTGTACACAGTAACAATACTGTGTGATAATCAACAATGATAGATTTAGATCTTCTCAGCAATTAAGTGATCCAAGGCAATTCCTATAAACTTTGAATGGAAAATGCCATCCACATGCAGAGAGAACCATGGATACTGAATGCAGATTCAAACATACTATTTTTGTTGAGGTTCAGAAGGAACCCCAAAAGTTTGGGGGTCACAAATTGGTCGCAAGGTGTCTCAAAAGAATTTGCAGGCTTGAACCCATCTTTAAGTCAAGGGACAAAGTTTATCATAATTGTAACGCCAATTGAAGCATGCTAAATTCCAGAAGAATTTAGCAAAGAACTAAGAGAAAGGAGATAGATTTGTAGGACAAGTTAGATCAGATCTGCATGTTACCTATTTGCTAATTTTATGGCTTACAAGTAGGTCTGAGGGGTGGTCTATTTACTATTGTCTCAGGAACTTGGTTATCACTGATCAACAGATTATCTATCTGATAGTAAGCAATGTTCGTAGGATTATTCTAAGGCCAGAAGACTAGAATAATTGACAGATTGTTAGAACAATAATACTCTAAGGTCAGAGGGCCTCAGAATCTTACCTAAAATATATCTTTCCTAAAGTTTAAGGGAAGAATTATTTTTATATTCTTAGGCCAGAAAACTTTTACACTCATTGACGAACAGAATAGCACTCTAAAGTGGGGAGTGGGGCAGAGGAGCAAGGAGGAGGAAGACCTCAAAATCACTGAATCTAAAGCTAGGAAACTTTAGACTCATTGACAGATTGTTAGAACAAAAGGTCAGGGAACATTAAAATTATTGCTATATTTCCTCTAGAAGCTTTACCCTATCATTTTCACCTTTTTTTTTTTTTTTTTTTCCCCTTTCTCATGCTTTTCCCTTCCCTTCCCCCCGCCCCCCGATTTTTCTTATATGGAAACATTTAAAAAAGAATGTGCCTGTATAACCTAAAAAAAAAAAAAAAAACAAACCCAAAGACATCAATTTTTAACATATCTTTAAGATGCTTTGTTTGTGGAACTGTGAATTGTTCCAACTATTCTCAAAAGTAATTTGGGATTATTTTGAAGAATAACTGAAATTTCCATAGTCTTTGATCCAGAGATTCTACACCTTGCCATAGCAAGGAGGTTCATGACAAAAAGAAAGAAAGGTCTTTAATACACTAAACTATTTATAGTAGTACTTTTCACAATGGCAAAAAAATTGGAAACAAAGTAGGTGCCCATAAAGTGGGGAATGATTAAACAAATGTGGAAGATATAACTGACACAAAGCAAAGTAAGCAGAACAAAGAAAATGATATATGAAATGGTTACAATAATATAAATGAAAAAAAGAAAAACCAAAACAAAACACCTATAATCTGAATACTGTGTAATCCTGATGACTAAACTTAGTCCTAAAGAAGAAAGGAGAAAAGATATTTGCCTTCCTTCTTTATGGAGTTGGGACTTTGCATGTGGCTCATTGAACCTACCTCAGGCCTGATTAATGTGCTTTTTGTTTGTTAATATTAGTTTTGCCGAACCGCTTTCCCCCTTCCCTTTTCCTAGTTTATTCTTTGATTCTTAGAGGAGAGGAGAGAAAGGGTATATTCATAAATGAAGATGTGTCAGAATAGAAGAGATTGCTTCTCCCATCCCCAACCCCCTGGCATATGCTGTGTTTCTAGCTACATATGACTCATCATTAGATTGAATTCTCACAATTGGTTGCTGAACCAGATAAACTGATGAATGGTCGGACCAATTCACAGTTCCATTATGCTTGGTTGGAAAAGAGGTCTCTTCTCTGTGGCAAATTTCTTGGAGGCAGTGACTCCATTTGGGGAGTAGAAGAAAGAAGACTCCTTTTCTATGTGGGCACAAGTGTTGCGGGGCCTGGGAACCTCAGATCCCCATTCCCCATGCGAAGTATAAACTCAACTATTCTTGCACTGGAGACTCCAGAGAGCTTTCTGTTTAATTTCTCTAACGTTTACTTTATACATATAGTTATGTCTTAGATGCTGTTGACAAGGATAGGGACTACTTTGGATATATGGGATTACAGAAGGAGCAGGTTTATGACCAGAAAAGGTTCAGCATTTGCTAACAAGACCCCTGGAAAGAAGATCCTACTTCATGTTTTATCAGACTGCCTAGTGAGGTCAATTGTGAATGGGCTAATCAGCAGGCTTGCAAAAACTGCTTGCATCCCACTAAGGCTGGTATATTAGCCTCCCAGCTGATGGCACTGGATTCAGTTCTAATTATGCTATTATTCTTTATTACTTAGCATTCTTCTCTTTTATGGGTAGGAATAGACAACCTGTTCTAAATGTGATTCATGCTTCAATATTTATACTTTTTAAAAGTACGCTCCCCCCTTTTTTGGGGGGAAAACCCTGGACTTGAGCAAAGAGCTTTCCTCATTGGCAAATAGTTCCCAGGATATGGGTGGTTGGAGCAATTCTGGGGAGGTGTAGAGCAGACTGATTCAGCCCTAATCTACTCAGCTCAAACATTGAAAACATATGTCCCAGGGTCAGTAAAAGGCACGTCTTTGTTTAAATTTGAATCTATGTGTTGCTTCCCCATTTACTGTAGTTTTACAGTTAGAATGTAAAGTCACATTCTCAGGAAATGAGGATGAACCACCTTGGGAGGAGGGAAGGAAGGGGAAGTTAACATTTCATCAGGGAACATATATTGCCCCTCCTGCCGGTGCTCAGAGCCTCATTTTCACCCCCCCCCCCCATATGGTGAGAGTGACTGCCTGCTTCTCATGAGAAAAGAATACAAAAATCCCAACACCTTTTTTGCCCCTTATACCTTGAGAGATCTCTGAGATTTATTGGGTGGGTTGCATCCCATACACCCCTATTGTGTCCTAGATTGTGTTTCTGGGTCATCTGACATTATCAACCTCTGTGCAAGGAGCCCAGCAAAGAGAATACGTTATACCTGAAGTGAGAACATGGCAAGCATCTCCAAAATGGAAGAAAATACCTTCAGTACCCGGGAGCTGTTATCATTTGGCTACATGTGGTTTCTAAGCTTTAGTCCACTTTCCCTTTGACCATGTAAGTATGTAGGGGACACTGACAGAGACTTTTGAGGGGGATGTTTTGTAACAATTGTGTTTACTGTATCTCCTTAGTAAATATCCTTGTTTTGTTTCTTTTTTTTAAGCCAAAAGACCCCCCCCAAAAAAAAAAAAAACCCAATGCTGCTTGAGGTTGATTGACTAAATCTCAGGTGATAATCTAGGGGGGGAATGCACCATTGTATGCATTAAAGAAACTTCAAGGGGAAGGAAATATATGTACTAAAAACTGGAAATCTGACTTGTCTAGGAGAGAAGTATTTAGGATCATGATCCTTAGCATTTATGAGAGCCATATATACAGGCACAAGAATTTCACCAAACTACTTAGATTTTTAAGACATTGTCCAGAAGATGGAAATAAGCTCAGTTAATAGAGAACAAAGCATGACATAGCAGTATTAGAAGGGTGTTGGAAACGTTGAAGCTGGTGACAAAAATTTAAAGTTTAATAAAAAAGGTGTTGGGATTTTTTTTAAAGCTATAAATGGGAAAAGCAAGAATCAAACAGAATAGGACCTCTGCTTTGTGTGGATGGGCTGATGATAATAGAGACTGGAGAGAAAGTTTGCTCATTTGTTTCTTTCTTCTCTGCTAAGGAGAGGAAGCTATTCTCATATGGCATGTACTCATGACATCCTGGTCAATCTCTTCTGGACACACTGTAGCCCATTTTTGCCACACCAAGTCAAGGCAACAAGCATTTATTAAGTGATTACTATGCACCAGGCATTGTGCTGAGCATTGAGAACAGAAATATGAATAAAAAGACAGTCTCTGAACTGAAGGAACTTAAATTCTAATGGGAAAAGACATTTCTGGAAACTGAAAGCTGATGGGGAAGGGGTGAAAAAAGGAAAAAGCAAAGGGTTCTCCTGAAGTGGAAGGCTATTGGAGCATGGTGGAAATAGAAGTCCAAAAAAATCAGCAAAACAGCTCCGAGAAGATTGAAACTGGAAGACAAAGGTACATCCTTTAAATTGAAGGTTCTGGGAAGGACTGACCAATTAGAAAAAAAAGGGCTGTAGGAACAGTGCAAGCTTCCAGAAAGAGATAAGGTTGCTGGCTCCAGTCCATAGTGGAGCCAAAAGGATGTCTTTACTTAAAATGGAACACTCCCCTGAAGACTTTCCAAATCAACCTTGAACAATGAATGATTCTTCTTTTTAAATGTTAGAAGGGCAGCCATGTGGAAGAGGGATTAGATTTATTTTGACAAGATTATCGATGATGATATTATTGAATTCCACTTGGGGCAGGGCATTTCCTTGGACCTAGGCAAGGGCAAGTCTTTCCTGTGACTAAGAAGACAGGACCCCAATAGGAAGAAGAACAAGCATAAACCTAAAATCTGGGGCCAAGTTCAAAGTTGAGATAAGTTTAAAAAAAAAACCCAAAGAGCAAAATAAAGAATCCTTACATTTGTAATACTATAATATTTGGAAAGCACATTATGTAGATTATGAAGTCTTTTCTGATCCCCTCCCCCAATTGCACTCTCTCAAATTACCTTGCATTTAAGGCTTTTGTGTATAATTATGTTTATTCACTTTATATTTACCATAAATGTGTGTGCTTATCTCCCTCTTTAAAATGTAAAATCATTGCAAGCAGAGAATGTTTCAGTCTTTGACCTTTTATTCCCAGAGCCTGGTACATAATAGATGCTTGTGGATTGATTGATTACTAATAGTTATGATTTATAACATCTTCTATGGCCAGACTCAGTGCTAAGCACTGATTTACAAATATTATCTCATTTGATCCTTACAACACCTCTAGGAAGTGGGTGCTAGCAACATTTCCATTTTATAGATAAGGAAACTGAGGCTCAGAAAATTTAAATGACTTGTTAAGAATCACACAGCAGGTAGTAAAGTCAGATTTGAACTTGGGTCTTCTGCAGCCCAGGTGCAGGGCTCTATCTGTTGCTTCCTGGCTGCCTAATTATCTCATTTCATGCTCACAGCAATGTGAAGTCACCATTTTTAGTTTATAGATGAACCAAGGGAAACTCAAAAAAGGGAGATGATTATGCCCCTGAACTTATGGCCAGAGATGAAAATAGATTCCAGGTCCAATATTTTATCTGTTCTACTATGGACCATTTTTCCATGGGTCTGAAGGATGGAGATTCAGAGTAAGGCAGACATTCTCCAATTGATAAATGGTTAAAACCATTTCTAGTCATATGAAAAAATGATCTAAATCACTATTGATCAGAGAAATGCAAATTAAGACGACTCTGAGGTACTACTTCATACCTCTGAGATAGGCTAAGATGAGAGGAAAAGATACTGATAAAATGTTGGAGGGGATGTGGGAAAACTGGAACACTAATACATTATTGTTAGTATTGTGAACTGACCCAACCATTCTGTAGAGCAATTTGGCACTATGTCCAAAGGGCTATCACTCTGTGCACACTCTTTGATCCAGCAGTGTCTCTACTGGGCCTGTATCCCAAAAAGATCTTAAAGGAGGAAAAGGGATCCACATGTGCAGAAATGTTTGTGGCAGACCTATGTGTAATGGCAAGAAACTAGAAACTGAGTGGATGTCCATCAACTGGAGAATGGCTGAATAAATTATGGTATATGAAGGTTATAGAATTTTGTCCTAGAAGAAATGATCAGCAGGATGATTTCTGAAAGACCTGAAGAGACTTATATGAACCGTTCCCAAGTGAGGTGAATAGAAGCAAGAGAACATTATACATGGCAACAACAAGATTAAACATTGATCAATTCTGATGGTCGTGGCTCTTTTCTGCAATGAGGTGATTCAGGACAGTTCTAATGATCTTGTGATGGAGAGAGCCATCTGCACCCAGAGAGAGGACTGGGGAAACTGAGTGTGGACCACAACATAACATTTTCATCTTTTTTGTTGTTGTTTGCTTGCATTTTTGCTTTCTTTCTAATTTTTCCCTTTTTGATTTGATTTTTCTTGTGCAGGGTAATTATTGTGGAAGTATATATAGAAGAATTGCATAGGTTTAACATATATTAGATTATTTGCCACCTAGGGAAGTAGAAAATTTGGAACACAAAGTTTTTTTTTTTTTTTTTAATAACTTTTTATTGATAGAACCCATGCCAGGGTAATTTTTTACAGCATTATCCCTTGCACTCACTTCTGTTCCGATTTTTCCCTTCCCTCCCTCCACCTCCTCCCCCAGATGGCAAGCAGTGCTTTACATGTTGAATAGGTTACAGTATATCCTAGATACAATATATGTGTGCAGAACCGAACAGTTTTCTTGTTGCACAGGGAGAATTGGATTCAGAAGATATAAATAACCCGAGAAGAAAAACAAAAATGCAAGCAGTTTATATTCATTTCCCCGGGAACACAAGGTTTTGCAAGAGGAATTTAAAAAAACTATCTTTGCATATATTTTGAAAATAAAAAGCTATTACTTAAAAAAAAGAAGAGTAAGGCAGGTAAAGCTGAGAGCAGGGAGCAGATTCATCTTTGACTCAATTTGAGCTCTGGCTGTTTGGCCTGCTATCTGCTCTGCTTTGACTCCATACAACACAGATGGTAACCATGGCCTAACTCTTCTCCTTCTACCCCAATCCTACCCATTCTTCACAGTTCTGCTCAAATTCTAGCTCCCCTTGGACCACCAATTCTATGTCTTCTACTCTTCTCAGTCCCTCACAGTGCTTAGTGGTTCCTATATTCTGATGCTTCTGAATATTTTCAGTCAGGTTCTGTATTGCTCTCTCCTTGTTTGCTGTGTTACTCTTGCTGATCCACTCAGACTGGGAGCTCCCAGAGTTATCTTTCCTCTTTCTTGTGTCTCTTTCAAAGGGTAAACCAGTCCAGGCCTGTGCACCCAGGAGGGCCTTAATAAACACTAATTGGATTGAATTGAATTGTATCCTTAAAGGCATAGGATTGTTAGTTCTCCAAGTACATGTGGGACACCTCTCTGAGCCCAATTAGTGAGCAGATGCTTTCTGTCTGGTCTTTACATTTTTACCTCTGGGCCGGCTATCCTCCTCAACCTCAATACAGTTTGCCTCAGTAATGCCTTCCCTACTGCCTAATTGATGTGTGTGCATATGTGTATATGTGAGTGTCTGTGCGCATGAATGTATCTCTGTCTTTATTTTTGTGGAAGTCTTCCCCTCCTTCTCTCCCTGTACCCTCAATCCTATTCTGCAGAGTCCATATCTATCTCTACCTTCCAATGGAATTCTCACTATGGTTAACAAATTCCTCCTTGATCCTGAATGTCTTCACTTCATTTTTCTTTTGTCTTATGCTAATGGAAATTTGACTTCCCTGAGAAAACGTTACCTCCCTGGACACTGATTCTTCAGTATCTTTTCTCATGTTCACTAAAACAGTGAGTCAAAAAAGGTCTCTTATTTTATTACAATCCACAAGAAATCACTCCTGCTCTAGGGTTCATGCTGTAGGGATGGGTGGGGATGCTATGTGCCCATGTTGATTTTGTACATCCACATGGGTCTTTCTAGATGTGGTTCACTGAGAGGCAAAAATACATATCTCTATAGTTTTCTCTTCCCACTCTTCTTCAAGGGAATCTTTGCTTATTGCGAGGAGGTGAGGAGGAGGTTGGGGTCAGAAGCTGGTTACTTTGCTCTCCTAAGAGAGAGGGGATATTAAACTAGAATTATATCTGTTTTCCCCCTTAAATAATGTTGATCTAGGAAAAATAATTTTTAGGTTTAAGTTCTGATCCTGACCACTAGACCCTAACAGGAAAGAAATGCCCCAAGTTATATATCCAATACTTGATTCTCTTCCCATACAGAATAAAGTTAATAAACCTATTCATCCAAGTTGATAGCAAAACAGAAATCAGAGAAGATATACATATGAGAATTTGTCTTGCAATACAATACAATGCAGAGTAGACAGAACAATACAGAATGATTTCTCCCATTGGGAGTGAGAAAACTCAGCTCAACTAAGAGAAAACAGTCCCAGATTGCACCCAAAAGAAAATTATCTGCCATCTCTAATATAGCAAGCTGGGGATAGGGACATAGTTGAAGTGCCAGCTTTTATGCATGTCAGCTTCCTTCAGGGAATCTACAACTATGCATTTTCTTTCTTGAAGTTGAAAACCCAAAGATCAGTCAATACCTCAATAACACCCTTCCTCATAAAGACTTCTATTATGTGTCCATATCTGGTATGCTGCCACAAAATATTGATGTCAATAAATTTTTATGAAGGGATATTTACTGAGAAGGTATAGAAAAGTTAGAAGTTGCCAATCTCTCTCCTGTTAAATTTGGGGCCCACGCTTTCCTTTCTTCATGTTCTGTCCTTAGAATTAACACAGACTTGAAATACATGGAAAAGAATATGTAAAAAACACCGACTGAGGAGTACATCTTGGCCATGGGAGTCCTTTTCTATTCTTGTGAAGCTTCCACCAAGTTCACTTCTGGGTGTAATATAGTGAAAGATATAGGTATAAGGATAAGGGTTCGGTAGGCCTCGGCCCTTAGTTTCCCTCCACATCCATGGGATGATTATGGTATAGTGAACTATTATTCACCCCTGTTTTGCAGCTGCTGAATAATCCTGGGAACAAATAAAGCTTAAAGAACACTGTCCTGGGTGGATTCTGGCCAAATCCATGAAGGACGTGATATCTATATCCTGGAACTAGCCACTCCAGGAGTAAAGCTTCACTCTTGACAGACTCTGGCAGGACTGACCTCCTTCTGGATTTGCTCAAGAAAGTGAAATCTATATTGCTGGCATTTAGCCACCTTTGTTCCTTGGGCTATTTATGTCCTGATAGATCAAAACCCAAAATGGAATCTCACCTATGGAGAAAACGCTCTGTCTGGGACCCTTCCGGTGGGTTCTTGAGGGGCTGTTATCCAGGATTCCCCAGTCTGCGGTCTGCAAGTTGGTGCTTCCTTGAATTAGTGATGTAGTCTTTCTGTTCTCCCCTTCTAGTCTATGCATCTATTTGTATTGGACTAGCTATATTAATCATAGGATGCATTAAGTGTTTTTGTTGTAAGACCTATACTGTCAATTCTTGTATTCCTTTTTTGTAATTCATTGTTATTAAACATTTTCATACAACCTAGTATCTTAGGTCTTGTTGCAGAAGGAAGACATTCTGTAGGAGCAAATTCTTAAATCTTAACCTAACATATAGCTAACACAAGCGTTTCTCCCTTAACCATCTGGACTAGGCCCTTGCAAAATGGGGTATCTTTGTTATCTGGTTCATCTACTGCTGGGCTGACTCAAGCTGACTTAGCTACATCTACTTGCAAATTTTGTGGTCTTTGCTTGTGCTTCTGCCTGCTGAGGGGATCTCTAGTGGTTCTTCTGAATTTTCAAAGCACACAAGGTCATAAACTAGTCTGTTTGGCATTTGCATACTCATTTACCAAAGGCACCTTTAATTTATGGATAAATTGAGGTTGAGTGGGACATAGGGCCCACTGTCCCTTCCTCATCTGTGGCCCACTCCTTATCAAACAATCCCAGTTCTATCATCAGTCCTTCAGAGTCTCGGGCCAACCTGAAAATTTCTTAATACCACACAGTACTCAGTCATTCCTAACCATAAGAAGGCTTCCCAAAATTTCTTGTGTTAGAGTGAATACTTTAAATGCTCTAAGGACTAAGCCCTCATTGATCAGTTCTCCATTTTGTAGCTAAATTTTCTTATTATCTGTTCCCTATAAATCAAAGCTTCTTAATCTGTGGGGCACAATCTCATATGGCGTCATGAATGTGGGAGTCACAAAATTACAATTTATTATCAATAAATGTTTGACTTGTAAAGGTATATATACACCTGGGGTTGTGTAAAAGTTTCTTGGGTGAAAAGAGGTTGTGGGTGGAAAAAGTTTAAGAAGCCTTGCTCTAGACATTCCCTTTTGCTTAGGTAGTTCCCTCAGGTCTAGAATGCACTCCTTCATCATTGCTGCCTTCTGGAATGGCTTATATCCTTCTAAGTATAACTCAGCTGCTATCTCTGAAGATCAGGACCAAAGCATTTTCTTATCATTCTAGTTCGAAGTTTTTTTGTGTCGACACCTTTGACAACTTGAAGAATTCTATGTCCCTTTACCCTGAATAATGTCCTTTAATTCATCAAAACATGCAAGATTACAGAGAAAATGAGTTATATTGACACATTGTTATCAAAATATAACAGGTTGGCAGGCCCCAGGCTAAGAACTTCTTGTCTTATTTGTTAGTGCTTGCTCCTTCTTAAAATAAAAAAGAACGCCTTTTGAATGTAATTTGTATTTATCCCTATATTTGACATGTGGAGCTATATCCTAATAGAATGTAAACTTTTTTGAAGGCAGGAACGATTTCATTTTTGGCTCTGTGTCCTCTGTTTGTTTTAGAATCTCATATATTGTAGGCTCTTTCCAAATGCTGGTTAAATAAAAGTGATCCTACGATGCCCATAGGGATGATTTGAGCATTTCTATTATGATTTTGTATGATCCATTGGGGATAGCCTGTGTGTGTTCTAACATCAGGAAGATCTGATACCTGAGACACACATCCACGGATCCTTATACAAAGGGGTGTATGTGTGTGTATGTGTGTGTGTGTGTGTGTGTGTGTGTGTGAAAGAGAGAGAGAGAGAGAGAGAGAGAGAGAGAGAGGGAAGGAAGGAGAGAGGGAGGAAGGAAAGGAGGGAGAGAGGAAGAGAGAGAGAGAGAGAGAGAGAGAGAGAGAGAGAGAGAGAGAGAGAGAGAGAGAGAGAGAGAGAGAGAATCAAAGGAGGAAGGTGGAGGGCAGCTAAGTAGCACATTGGATAGAGCACCAGCTCTGAAGTCAGGAGGACCTGAGTTCAAATCTGACCTCAGATACTTAATACTTCCTAGCTGTGTGACCTTGGGCAAGTCACTTAAACCCAATTGCCTCAGGAAAAAAAAAAAAGGAAGGTAGCTTAATGGAGAATTATTGATCATCAAACCCTAGGTTCTATGTAATTAAGTTTAACTTCATAGAGAAAAAAGGTTTGGGAAAGGAGTGAAGTGGAATAGAAGGGGAGCTGGCAGCTTCCGAGGAGAGGATGGAGGTTTAGTGGATGGAACTGGGTCTGTAGACAATGTGAACTTTGGTAGTCCCAGACATCACTGCACACAATTTGATTCAGTTGAGAGGGACTACTTGCAGGGGTGTAGAGTGGCAGTGGAGATCATAAGGGATGGGGGGGTGAGGGGAGCGTTGAGTGCTACAACAACATTCTGATGTAGCAAAGACTCTAGTTGAGTGACTTAAAAGAGAGAATTGGTCCCCATAAATCCTCAGCATTTTTATACATCACCAACAAAACCCAACAGCAAGAGATACAAAGAGAAATTCCATTCAGAATAACTGTTGATACCATAAAATATTTGGGAATCTATCTACCAAAGGAAAGTCAGGAATTATATGAGCAAAATTATAAAAAAGTCTCCACACAAATAAAGTCAGACTTAAATAATTGGAAAAATATTAAGTGCTCTTGGATCGGCCGAGCGAACATAATAAAGATGACAATACTCCCTAAACTAATCTATTTATTTAGTGCTATACCAATCAGACTTCCAAGAAAATATTTTATTGATCTAGAAAAAATAACAACAAAATTCATATGGAACAATAAAAAGTCGAGAATCTCAAGGGAATTAATGAAAAAAAAATCAAATGAAGGTGGCCTAGCTGTACCTGATCTAAAATTATATTATAAAGCAGCAGTCACCAAAACCATTTGGTATTGGCTAAGAAATAGATTAGTGGATCAGTGGAAAAGGCTAGGCTCACAAGACAGAATAGTCAACTATAGCAATCTAGTGTTTGACAAACCCAAAGCCCCTAACTTCTGGGAAAAGAATTCATTATTCGATAAAAACTGCTGGGATAATTGGAAATTAGTATGGCAGAAATTAGGCATGGACCCACACTTAACACCATATACCAAGTTAAGATCAAAATGGGTCTATGACCTAGGCATAAAGAACGAGATTATAAATAAATTAGAGGAACATAGAATAGTTTATCTCTCAGACTTGTGGAGGAGAAAGAAATTTGTGACCAAAGATGAACTAGAGACCATTACTGATCACAGAATAGAAAATTTCGATTACATCAAATTAAAAAGCCTTTGTACAAATAAAACTAATGCAAACAAGATTAGAAGGGAAGCAACAAACTGGGAAAACATTTTCACAGTTAAAGGTTCTGATAAAGGCCTCATTTCCAAAATATATAGAGAACTGACTCAAATTTATAAGAAATCAAGCCATTCTCCAATTGATAAATGGTCAAAGGATATGAACAGACAATTTTCAGAGGATGAGATTGAAACTATTACCACTCATATGAAAGAGTGTTCCAAATCATTATTGATCAGAGAAATGCAAATTAAGACAACTCTGAGATACCACTACACACCTGTCAGATTGGCTAAGATGACAGGAAAAAATAATGATGAATGTTGGAGGGGATGCGGGAAAACTGGGACACTAATGCATTGTTGGTGGAGTTGTGAACGAATCCAACCATTCTGGAGAGCAATCTGGAATTATGCCCAAAAAATTATCAAAATGTGCATATCCTTTGATCCAGCAGTGTTTCTATTGGGCTTATATCCCAAAGAAATACTAAAGAAGGGAAAGGGACCTGTATGTGCCAAAATGTTTGTGGCAGCCCTGTTTATAGTGGCTAGAAACTGGAAAATGAATGGATGCCCATCAATTGGAGAATGGCTGGGTAAATTGTGGTATATGAATGTTATGGAATATTATTGTTCTGTAAGAAATGACCAGCAGGATGAATACAGAGAGGCTTGGAGAGACCTACATGAACTGATGCTAAGTGAAATGAGCAGAACCAGGAGATCATTATACACTTCGACAACGATATTGTATGAGGACATATTTTGATGGAAGTGGATTTCTTTGACAAAGAGACCTGAGTTTCAATTGATAAATGACGGACAAAAGCAGCTACACCCAAAGAAAGAACACTGGGAAACGAATGTGAACTATCTGCATTTTTGTTTTTCTTCCCGGATTATTTATACCTTCTGAATCCAATTCTCCCTACGCAACAAGAGAACTGTTCGGTTCTGCAAACATATATTGTATCTAGGATATACTGCAACATATCCAACATATAAAGGACTGCTTGCCATCTAGGGGAGGGGGTGGAGGGAGGGAGGGGAAAAAAAATCGGAACAGAAATGAGTGTAAATATAATGTAATTATTAAATAAAAAAATTAAAAAAAAAAAAAAGAGAGAGAGAGAATTGGGCTCTGCAGCAAAGTTTGTGAGCTTCCGGGGTATCTGGAGAAGTCAGGTTTTCCTTATCTGGCTTGGAATGTTCTCTACACTTGTCTGAACAGGTGTGGGAATAGTTGACTGGGCCAGCTACCTGGGAGGGGTATGTCTTTGTTCTATATAATCCACTAGTCTTGTCTCGTCAAAATTTAGAAATGGTCTGCTTGAAGACCAGTAACTACACGTACTGTCTCTGTGATCTTAATAAAGTTGTTTAACCTCACAGGCACTTCTGTACACATATGAAGATGCTTGTTGATTGTGTGACGTGTTCTATTTGAGCTCTTCTCTTCCCTTTAGGATAGCAGCTGTTGCAGAAACCCAGGTCTCTTGATGAAATGTAGAAGAGAATTGGGCTTGGGAGGATCTCTGGATTCACTTTTCTGGGCCCTTTTGTTTTAGGGTACCTATAGTTTTACTGTCCTTCCTTTCCTGCTTTCCTCCCTATCTCCTTCTTTCCCTCCCCTTCCTCCTAGTTTCCTCTTCCACTTCCTTCTTTTCTCCTCCTCTTCCTCATTCTTGTTCTTGTTCTTGCTCTTTTTTTCCCCTTGCTCTTGCTCTTCTTCATTTTAGTCTCTGTCTCTGTCTCTTTGTGTCTTTCTCTGTTTCTGTCTGTCTGTCTGTCTCTCTCTTTCTCTCCTTCCCACTCTTTTTCCTTTTCTCTTTCCCTCTCTCCACTTTCCTTTCCCTCTCTTTCCATCTCTGTCTCAGCTCTTGGCTAGCTCATGCACATCATCCCTTCTGGGATATCTTTTCCTCTAAATTTTTCTGGCCATGAAAAATCGGAGCCTCAATGCCAAAGTCAATGAATTTCCCAGCATCCCTAAGGCCTCTCTCCTCTTGTCCTTTCCCTCCTACTCCCCCCATTCCTAGGGTTTTCCCAAGGGGTCTCCTGCTGGGGGAGTAAGTGGGTGGCAGTAGAGGCAGGAGAGAGGGACTCTATTTGGTGATAATATGCCTGTTAATCTTGCGTGAAATTAAACTGTTTAACATGCAGAGAAGCTGTGGCCTGTAAGAGGGAGAGGAGGAAGTCTTCTGAGACTAGAGAAGGGAGTGCTAGGGGACAGGACAGATAGAAGAAAAGAGGCAGCGGGGGTCTCAGAGACCCTACTGCTCTGGAGTTTTTCCAGGAGGGGGATGGAGGACCCAGAACAGAGAGAAAGGGCCAGATTGCAGGCACGGGGTGGGGGGGGGGCAGGAGTCCACTCCCCCACCCTGCTGCCTATGCCCTCCGTGCCCATGTTATTTTATCTTGATGGCTTGTTCACATTCCCATGTGTTCTACTATTATACATAAGCAGAGTAGGCAGCCATCTACAGGTTGTGGAATGAGCTACAGGGAGAAAGTCCTTAACCCGGAAATTTCATTTATGGCTAACATTCCCCATGTGATGCTATCTAGGGATCCTACCTTGCCAACTTCTTGGGAGGAAAAGCACAGAGTCCCTCCCCCATACTGGAGGAACTAGTAACCTTGTCTGTTAAGTTCAGTCAAATTGTGATATCACAGATTGGAGCTGGAAGAGAACTTTGAAATCATTTAATCCGAATCTCCTTAGCATTCCAAAGCTAAGGAATAGAAAGATTAAATTACTTGATCAGGGCCACCCAAGTAGCAAATGGTAGATAGGACTGGGATTCAAATGCCGGTCCTTTGTTTCTAAATCTAACATCCCAGCCACTTTATCATGAGTCTCAGTTCAGAGGAAGGTCTGAACATCTTGGTGGCCCTCAATACACTGTGCAAGATGGATTATGGGAGGAGCCTCAGCAAAGGGTTGATGCAAACTTGATTCCAAATGTTGGTCATGACCAAGCTGGTCCATAAGGAGCAGTAAGAGAAGGTTTGAGTTCTTCTGGTGACATCACTGAGGGTGGGAAGAAGGAAGGAGCAGGGGTGAGAGAGGGCAGCTGCCTCAGACACAGGCTTAAATGGGTATCCAAGGTAGTTCCCTCATCTGACAAATGGGGGAGTCGTACTAAATCATCTAATAGGTGTTCTAAATTCTATGTTCTAAAATCTCTTTTGGTGTGGTAAAAATGCTACAGAAAAACTATGGGAAAACGCTCAACTTGGAGTCAGAGTTTTCATTTTGGTTCTACTTTTTTGACCCACAGAAAGTCACTTCTTCTAAAGCTTCATCTGTCAAAGGAAGGTCTTGTGTGAGAAGACTTTGGAGGTCCTTTCTAAGTCTAACTTAATCTTAAGGTTCTAAAGTGCTTTTGATGTGGTACAGCTCCTAGGAAAGAGGTAGCAGTGTCCCTGGAGCCAGTTGGCGTTGGGAATGATTTAGTTAGAAATGATATATGTCTTTCCCCAGGTCATCCTGCCCTCATTTACTCTATATGACCAGGAGACTAAGACCACAAATATCTCAGGCTGTCAGATAACAGCCTGTTGGTCAGTGATAACAGGATTTCTGAGACTAATGAGCAAAATAATGAGGTGCTTAAAGTTGACGCAAGCGCAGAACAAAATTGTATGTCCACCATTTGACCTATTGATGTTTTAGGTGTAAAAACACATCTCCCGAAGGGTCCTCCTTTCTCCCTCCTATAAACTCTGCCCAGAGAATTATGGGTACTGCCCCTGCACAAAAAGTTAAAACCAGACCACTCCTCAATTCCACCTCTAAGCCATAAGATTAATATATCAGTGATATGAAGCACCTGATTTCTTTATCTTTTCCCAACAATTTTATCTTCGTGCTCCGGGTTCTTTGTTAACTCCTGGAATTTAGCCTGCTTTAACTGGCATCACAATGATAACAAACATCACCTTTTGACTTGGAGATGGGTTCAAGACTGCAAATTCTTTTGAGATATCTTGCCATGTGGTCTAGTATTTCAGATATTTATATCTTTCTCCACAAAAGAAGTGCTTAAAATATAAAAAATGCCCTGAGACTGCATTAATAAATCCTTTAAAACAAGAAGCAAAAGAAGCATGGAATCGCTAAATGGGGATTTCTCATTCATTTGGGATCTGTATTATTTGAGCATGAAGTAGCAGTTGCAAGCACTAACTAGACTGAAAGAAGATGAAGAATAAATGAAAAGAAGAAGGAAAAAGAGTGAATGTAGTAATCTGCTTAAAGCTGTGGTTAGTCTGTGGGTGGAACAAAAGTTAAGTCTATAACTAGGTTCAGGATTTGATTTTTCCATCAAGATTGGGGATTGGTCTTTGGAAAAAAATTAAGGGTTGATGTATGAACAGGTTTCAGGCCAGGGTTAGGGGTCAGCCTCTGGTCAGAGTTAGAAGGTCAGTCTGTGGTCAAAATTAGGGCTCACTTGATGGTCAGGAATGTGGATTAATTCATGGCCTTTATTGAGTCAATCTGCATCTCTGGCATATTTGTCCAATGATCCCTGGCTTTTTCCTCTAGTCCACAGGGTAAAGGACACAGTTGTATTATACAAAAGTTTCTAAATTCCTTCTTTCCTATGTATTTTTTTTTTTTAATTTAAGAGGTGGAAACTCACTCCTCCCTCCCCACAATAAATCCCTCAGTGTTTGGGAGAGAGGAAAAGTCAATCTGTGTCCAGAGTGAGGGAGAACTATAAAACTGGGATTAGGGACCAATTAGTACCGATAGTTTGGTGTTACATTGTGAGCACAGGTGAGATGTTAGTCTATGATGAGCATTAGGGTTCAGTCTGAGGCTAGGATTAGAGCTCAGCCTATGTTTAAGGTAGGAAACATAATCTGTGTTAAGAGTAAGGATCCAGGGGTAGTGATGTGGTCTAATGGTTAGAGCACCAGCCCTGAAGTCAGGAGGACCTGAGTTCAAATATGACCTCAGACACTTAACACTTACTAGCTATGTGACAAATCACTTAATCCCAATTACCTCAGCAAAAAAAAAAAAAAAAAAAAAAAAAAAAAAAAAGAGTGTAAGGGATCTAGTTCCAATGGTCTTGTGATGGAGGGAATCATCTATATTCAGAGAGAGAACTGTGGGGACTGAGTGTGGATTGCAACATAGAATTTTCACTTTTGTTGTTATTTATTTGCATTTTGTTTTCTTTCTCATTTTTTTTCCTTTTTGATCTGATTTTTCTTGTGCAGCAGGATAACTGTGGAAATACATATAGAAGAACTGCACATGTTTAACATATGTTGTATTACTTGCCATCTAAGAAAGGGGGTGGGGGAAAGGAGAGAGAAAAAAATTTGGAACGCAAGGTTTTGCAAGGTTGAATGTTGAAAACTATCTAAGCATATGTTTTGAAAATAAAAATCTTTAAAACTAAAAAAAAAATTTTTTTTAAAGTAAGGGATCCATCCCTCTGTGGCTAGGATTATGGGTCAGTCTTGATTGAGGATAAGTCTCAGTCGATGATTATGGCAAAGAGTTATTCTGCAGCCAGGATTAAGAGTTAGCCTGGGATTGGTCCCATGTCAATTTCTGGTCAGAATCAGGGTTCAATTTATGGCTTAAAGCTATGAGGCTAATCTATGGTCAGCAAGAAAGGTCCGGTGTTGGGAAGCTGGTGCATGGCCCCAGAGTCAGAGGTCAGTGTGCGGCCAGAATCGGGTAGCCACGGGTAGGGACGTTTCTGCGGCTGAGTAGAGATTGGACTGGGCACGGTATCAGGGTTCAGTCTGAACCTGGGATTCAAGATTAATCTGGGAACAAAGTTTTGGAGGTCGTTTTCAATGTCATTTCAACGTGTCCAGAGATTAGGACTTGGTCTGTGGCCAAGATGAAAAGTCAGAAGGGGGTAAGAGTTAATGGTAAATCTGTCCTGCCGCTAGAACAGTGAGCGGGGAGCTTCTGCCGGTGACCAGGAATCACTGAGACCCACAATTAGGAATAGGAGTCCATCTACGGAAGTACTTAAGTGGCTTTAGGATCCTTAGGCAAGGATTGGGTAAGCTAGAGGTCACTCTGGAATAAGACTGAGGTCAGTCTATGACTGGTTTAAAGGGGTAGAACCAGACTAGAGCTCGATCTGTTGTTAAGAGTGGGTCTGTCACAGGTCTTGGAGGTGTCCGACCTTTATGTTGGTGTTGCTTCCTTGCTCTAGGAAATTTCCTTCTCTGTTTTGGCGTTTTCTTGCCCAAGAGCGGTCTGTCCTTTCTCCAGCTCATTCACGGAGGAGGAAACTGAAGCACCAGGATGAGGTGATCCCGGGGCCAGCAGTTTCTGAGGTCACCTCCGAACTCGCTTCTTCCGGACTCCGTTTTGGGAAGGTGCCCGGCGCGCCCCCGAGAAGGCCGGCGGAAAGGAAGGTTCTGGCCCGGAGGCCCTGAGTGGGGACCCTCAGAAGCCAGGTCCGCGCTGCTGCCCTCCGTTCCACACCATCCCCGGCGTGGTGCCCCCTGCTGCTTCTGCCGCGGCCACACAGGGAGGCTCTGTCCCTGCCGGCAGCCGAGGGCCGTCCCCGTCGGGAATTAAGGGACTCGTTGGTTGCCAAGGTTCCCTGTGTCTGGGTCTTCTACCAAGAGGCTTAGGCTGTGAATGACCGCGGAGGGGCTGAGCTAAGCCCAAGTCCAGACCCGACAGCCGGGAGCTTGAGCTTAGCTCTGGGCTTAGCATTGTGGAGCCAGTAGCCCTTGCTGCCCCCTTGTGGCTTTGGGAGGGAAAGACCTGAGTTCACGTCGATTAGACAATAACGGAAGACCAGAAAGAATGGGAGGAAGCTCAGCGGTGGAGGCCGAGGAGAGGCGGGAAATGGCTACTGAAGGGGGAACCGTGGCCCTGCCCACTAGGCAGGAGGCAGATGCTCTCTGACGTAACCTTCCAAACGGGCATCCAAATGGCACCCAAGCGGACTGCGGAGGAAGGAACCTCCACGCCCCCGTGCCCTTTCCTGCCTCCCTCACCGCCTCCTCTGAGGAAAGCGTCCCACCTGTGGCTTCCGGTTAGAGCTTTTCCGGTGGTTTCTAAATGAGAGCCGGGATATCCCCCCTTCAAAGGGGTGGCTGGTGCAATGCCCAGTGATCGCTGTTAATTTCTGAGGGCGGTTATTCCGCCGCTGACCCGCCGCCCAAAGCCCAAAGCCCGGAGGAATTCGGCCAGAGTTTATAGAGCACTGTAATTAGCAAAGCAAGCGGGTGATACGGGACGCAAAAGCAAGGAGTGAGATTTCCTTATTCCTCCTCGGGCAGCTGTCATCCAAGAACAATGACACAGCCTGGAGCAGTAGCGGCGCGCAGACGTCCGGGGTGGGCCGAAGCGGACCTTCCAGGCTCAGTGCGGCACTGATCCTGCCTGGAGGAGCGCCTCGCAGCGGGCTGCCCAGGGAGGCAGAACAGAAACAGGCCGGGGCACTGATCTGGCGAGAGGCTGAGGGGGGGTTCTCGTGAGAAACGTACAGGGTCCTTTTTGGTTCCACCTTGGAAATTTCTGGCAGCTTGGGGGCAGGGGTGTGAGTGTGAGTGTGAGTGTGTGTGCGCGAGTGTGTGCGCGAGTATGTGTGTGAGTGTGTGTGAGTGCGAGTGTGTGAGTGTGTGTGCGAGTATGTGTGTGTGTGAGAGTGTGAGTGTGTGTGCGCGAGTGTGTGTGTGAGTGTGTGTGAGTGCGAGTGTGTGAGTGTGTGTGTGCGAGTATGTGTGTGTGTGTGAGAGTGTGAGTGTGTGTGTGTGTGAGAATATGTGTGTGAGTGTGTGCGCGCGAGTGTGTGTGTGTGAGTGTGTGAATGTGTGTGAGTGTGTATGTGAATGTGTGTGTGTTTGAGTGTGTGTGAGTGTGAGTGTGTGTGTATGAGAGTGTGTGTATGTATGAGTATGTGTGTGTGAGTATGTGTATGTGTGCGAGTGTGAATGTGTGTGTGAGTGTGAGTGTGTGTGAGTATGAGTGAGTGTGTGTATGTGTGTGTGAGTGTGAGTGTGTGTGTGAATGGGTGTGTGAGTGTGAGCGTGTGAGTGTGAGTGTGTGTATGTGTGTGTGAGTGTGTGTGTGTATGAGAGAGTGTGTGTATGTATGTATGTGTGCGAGTGTGAGTGTATGTGTATGTGTGAGTGTGAGTGTGTGAATGTGTATGTGTGTGTGAGTGTGAATGTGTGTGAGTGTGCAAGTGTGAGTGTGTGTGAGTGAGTGTGTGTGAATGTGTGTGTGCGAGTGTGAGTGTAAGTGTGTGTGAGTGTGTGAATGTGTGTGTGTGTGTATAAATGTATGTGTACACACAGCACCTTTGGAGTGTAGGAGTGTCCAGGGTACCTTTGGTGCGAGGGCTGCTGCCCTTTCAGATGCTGCTCATCCACCTGACTCACCCAGCTGTGAAGAAGCTGCCGCGTGCCCAGTGGCCACACACTTGTAAATCATTTTGGCAGACTGTCTAAAGCAGCCTGAGAATAAGTAACTAAAGAGTCTCAAACCAGATGGTTTGAGTAGGGGGGTGTCTACCCCGAGCATGTAAAGACTTCCTCCAGTGGGATGGGCAAATGAGAACAATTTGTTCTGGTGGCGATGAAGGCAGATGAAGCAGGAGCTGTTAGAACTTCGTTAGCTAGCAAAGATGTTATCCACTGTATCCTGAGCCCTCACCAATCATCTTGACTTTTGTCTTGACACTGGACTTTATTAACTCTGGAAGAGACAGTGAAGCTAATAACTTCACAAACTCTGCCTCATTTAATCCAATTTAGGCATGAGTCAAAATATGTCACCCATACCATTTTTTACCTACCTCGAAGTTCTGTGGTAATCAGCAAGTGACAAAGCGGCAGGTGTGGATACACTGGACAGCTGTGGTCACAACGCTCACACAGGCAGCCTGGACCATAGGGTTATCTTCTCACTGAACTGAAGCAGTCATGGGAGTCAACAGCTTCTTGGGGATCTAAGAAACCTTTTTCAATTTATTTTTTTATTAAAGCTTTTTATTTTCAAAACACATGTATGGATAATTTTTCAGCATTGACCCTTGCAAAACCTTGTATTCCAAATTTCCCCCCACCTTCCTCCCCACTCCCTCTCTTAGATGGCAAATAATCAAATATATGTTAAACATGGTAAAAATATATGTGTAAAATCCAATACATGTATACTTATTTATTCAATCATCATGCTGCACAAGACAAGTCAGATCAAAGAGGGAAAAAATGAGAAAGAAAACAAAATGCAAGCAAACAATAATGAAAAGAATGAAAATGCTATGTTGTGATCAACAACAGGCAACCAGCCTCAATCATCACATTGTTGAAAACAGTCAATTCCGTCAGAATGGATCTTCGTATAATCTTCTTGTTGCCATGTACAATGATCTCCTGATTCTGCTCATTTCCCTCAGCATCAATTCCTGTAAGTCTCCCCAGGTCTCTCTGAAATCATCCAGCTGGTCATTTCTTACAAAACAATAATATTCCATAGCATTCATATACCACAACTTATTCAGTCATTATGTAATTGATGGACATCCACTCAGTTTCCAGTTTCTTGCCACTATCAAAAGTGTAATGATCGCGTATTTAAAATCAGCCGGAGTCAGGAACTCAGGTTAAGGGGAAAATCTTCAGTCTTTATTGGGAAAAATCTTCAGTCTTTATTGAAGTGAAGAGGTGAAAAAAGATTGTGATAGCAATATGGGCAAGAAGGATTGCGATAGCAATATGGGCAGCTGCGACAAGAAGCCAGCTAGCAGAGCAAGTGGGGCCTGAGCTCTCCTCCCCTTCCTTTTTCACTCCCCTGCCTCCACCCACCAGAATTGTCATTTCCTATACAACACATCAGGACTTGCACAAAGAGTGGATGGGGGCCATTCTTTCTCCAAGCTTATATATTAATAGAGTATGGTCCAATTACTATTTAGCCTCATGTGCTTGGGACCTCAGTGCATCAACTCAAGCCTCAGCCCATTACACAAAAGGGCTTGAGCAGCCTTTTTTTTTTTTTTTTTTTTTTTTTTTTTTAAAAGGACCGCACTGCTTACCTTCTGGTGGGAGGAAGGGGCTAGAAAAGGTGCTCTAAAATTTGCTTGCTTCATCCAACTCCGGTTTGTTTATTTTGGTGGTGGATGGATGGGAAATTCCATTCTGTACACTGCAAAAATGCAAAAGAAAGTACAAAAACTTTTATGAAGATGATTCCACTCATCATTGGTACATGGAATATGCACATTTACGGATGGCATAAAATCTAGTAGACCTGAAAGATAAATAGCTCTTGTTGCAAGAGAACTTAGCAGGGCTGAACTAATAAGAGGACATGACAAGAATTTCATAGAATGAGGAGGCGGCGATGGGTTGCTAGCTGTACTACTAGAAAAAATATTTGCATCAATCAGATCAAGAATTAGTTGATGTAAAAGCAGATACTTGGATCTTTTTGGTAATCATTTAGGTAACCTTTTCCATTCTTTTGGAAACTTTCTTTAAGGTATCTTTGATGAACCAATTCTTGAATCTTTAAAAAATAAATTTCTTTTAATATAATCAACATGATCTGTAAAGTAAGAGGTTAAAATAGATGATCTCTATGTACTTTCTCACAGATTCCAAATCATTTTGGTCCAGCCACTCTTTCTAAATTCATTTTTAGTTGTCATTTCCACCTCTTTTAACACATTGGGTACTTAACTGCTTGAAACCAAATATGGAGGTTCCACTATCATCTATGATAGAAGTGATTACTACAGAATTTCTGGAAAGCCATTTTCATTTCATGCCTATTTGTTGTTTTCCTTTCAGTTTCTTTTATAAATGCCCTCGGGCTATATGGCTTAGTCAAGCTTTCTAAAGGTTCATTTTTCTTTCAACTCCTTTTCATTGTTTGTGAAATGAAACTACTCATAAACTTCCATTACCTTCCTCTGTAATATTGTATAAGTGAGTTTATAAGACTAATATGTCCTTTGCCTGCCATGCATGCTATCTTGGCAAGTAGTTTGAGTGTTTGTTGTTTTTTCTGGACTCTCTTGAGCTCCTTGTTCCGGTAATTGTTTTACATCACCTAACCATCTCTTATAAATAGTAATAATCAAAGTTAATATCATTATTTTTGCCTATTTCCCTTTTTTAAAGAGTTAATACTTTGTTTAATTGGATCGGTTTGGAATTGTAGTTCTGAGCAGCATCATAGATATAATTGAGTGGATTCTATCCATAATGGACATAAGACTTTTTGATTGGCTACAGTTGAGGAGTTAGGGGCACCTTTAAAAGTCCTTATTAAGCTTTGGATTCTCTATTGAATTTGACTTTTTTCTTTCTTGGTTGGATCTTCACTTTTAGTTTGACGCCTTCATTGATAGTGTCTGGTGAGAGACAGTGTTATAAGGGGTTATTCTCTGAGGCTGACTTGTGATGAGTGCTATTCAAATAATCTTTAGCAGCTAATTTGCTTTTAAAATGTATCCATGACAAATCTTAAGATTGAATCTTCATTATTGTTTTCTCCATCACTTTCTTAAGTTTAGACGATTAACCAAACATGAAATTAAGTCACTAAACATAAATGCTCACTCTGAAGATTTAACAATGGGCACTTGAATTGGTTCCAGCACACTAGTGTATAGAGGCTCCCAAGAGAGTGGGAGATAGGTTTGTACTTTTGTTTCTACCATATCTTTGTAGTAAATATCCTTATGTCAAAGCTAAGTGATAGAAATTGGTTAAATGAAAATGGGATGGTAGTCACTGTGGCTAATGAGGGACATACTTTGAATGGGGGTTGAGATGATAGTATTTAAGGAGACACCCCAAAACTACTCAGGAGAATCCTATAGATTTCAATAAGGCAATATAACATCCTGTCTTAGATATAGTGAGCCTAGAATATACCTATTACACTAGGTATTACAAGAATAGAAAGTTTAGCTAAGATTTAGTACTTGACTTTATGAAACCGACAATTTAGAAAGGGGGATAAGCCATAAAAATGGATTACTATAATGTAGATTGTTATATGATTAAATGCATTAAAGGGATCCAAGATAAATTACCATATAAAGTAAAGGAAGGGGAAGATCTCTATAGGAAGAAATATAACTGTTTTCAAATATCTGAGAGGTAATCATGGGGATGAAGTATTTGACATGTTTCATGTGGTTGTAGGGATAGAAAGTGCTGAAGAATAAATTTTGACTTAATGTGGATGTGGTCTTGGCACGTACCACACTCATCAGATAGGGAAGGATGTTCTAACAATTGGAGTAGTCTTCACATAAACTGCTTTGGGAAGCAGTGGACTTTACATTCCTTAAAGCAGTCAAGTGGAAGGTGCATGACTCTACTGGATTACTCTATTGGATGGAAGATTGGACCAAGCGCTCAAGTTTCTTTTAACTCTAATAATCTTGAATTTTGACTTTTTTCCAAATTATTTTTAAGGTAATCACGGTTAAGTGACTTGCCCTGGGTCACACATCTAGTCAGTGTCTGAAGACAATTTTGAACTCAGGTCTTCCTAACTCCAAGGCTGATACTCTAACCACTGGCTCCCCTATGAAATTAGATTTTTTAAAGGGGATTCACTGCTCTTGTCTTGCTCACATATGTTCTCAAGCTCAATCTCTCTATTCCAGATCTTTTTTCCTTTCCTTCTCCCAAGGCACTTTATCTTCCTATCAAAGAGATTACTGGACACTTAGAACTATGTCAATCAGATAATCTCCTGGGGCTTAGTTCCCACCTGTTAGGATTATGCTGTAGGGACCAGTATAGAATATCATTGAGGTACCATGTTGTAAGATATTTATAAGTTGGAGAGAGTCCAGAGGAGAGAGAACAGAATAATGAAGGGCCAAATCACGCTACATAACAATTGGATGATGAAATTACAGAAGAGAACACTGGTGAATTTGGGGGCAATGAGGAATACAATAGCTGTGTTTGAATAAAATTATTCTAGTTGGTCCTGAAGGTCAAAAAGATAAGAAATAGTCCAAGTTACAAAGAAAAGATTTCTTCAAAGTATTTCTTGTCAAGTGGAGCTATTCCAAAGTGGCTTGGTTTCCTTAGAGATGTAGCAAGTTATCCTTCAGTGGAAATCTTTCAACTCTAAAATTCTTGGATTCTTGCTTGTGACTCAGAACACCTCAATTTTGCAGGCTAAACACAAGCTTGAGGCAGCCAGTTGTGTGTTCTGCCTAAGTGCTCAATCATCCTCAAACTCTGTAAATGGAAGTCCTTTAAAACACATTCAAGGATTCATATCCATGTTCAAATAGCTCAGGCATCCATTTCTAAATCCACCATTCTCACTTACAAGCAGTGAGGGATTCACATTCTCTCAGCTCACACAGCATGCTTTTCACTAATTCCTCTCCCCCTCTGCTCTCACATATTCCCTGAATTCTGACATTCAAACTCTTCCCTAATACACTTGACAACTAACACCCAAAGGCCAGTTTTGGGCTACTCTCGCTACTCTGTTTCAGGAGAATGTTGGACAGCTCTCAGAGTCTGAAGGCTACTTTTGGTGGCTGCCTACCCTCTTTTCAGGGAATAGCTACCTTTTTTGTTTTGTTTTCTTTTGTTTTTAAAGTCTGGTGTCCCTAGAATATAATTGTTCTAAGATATTACTCTCACTTGGGGTGTTAAAATGTTTTAATATGATGTGAATGCTACATACCATTGCAGATTCTCAGCATTGGAAGAGACCTAAGAGGCCATCTAGTTAAACTGACATCTGAAAAAGAATCCCTCTGCACCTTCCCCAATGTATAATCAATCAGCCTCTTCTTAAAGACCTCCAGGACAAGCGTCAATAACTTTAGAAAAATTGCAAGATATAGAATATATCAATAGAAATCAGCTGCATCTCTATGTGTTACCAACAAAACCTAACAGGAAGAGATAGACACATTTCATTAAAATAACTATAGAATATTTAAAATATTTGGGAGTTTATTTACCAAGACACACACGCGTGCACACACACACACACACACACACACATGAAGTATCCGAATATACCTGCAAAATATTCTTTACAGAAATAAAAACAGACCTTTAAAATTAGAGAAATATTAATTGCTCATGAGAATGCAATATTAGAAAAATGACCTAAATTAATTTATATTTGATGTTGTTATAAGGCCTATATCCCAAAGAGATTTTAAAAAAGAGAGAAGAACGCATATTATGAATATATTTATAGCAGCTCTTTTGTTGTGATAAATACCTGGAAACTAAGGGTGCCCATCAGTTGAAGAATGCTGAACAAATTATGGAATATAAATGCAATGGAATATTACTGTGCTGTAAAAAATGATAAAGGGGATGGTTTGGACTGTAACAGAAGAGTGACACTTGTGCAAGATACCTCAGACAGCCACCAGTCATGTGGAAGGGACTGAGAAGCTTGCTGCTAGAAAAGTTATGAGGCGTAATAGAAGACATTCATTAAATGGTTTCAGTTTGCTAACCAAGTAGTAAGGAGAAAACTTTTTGATCATAGCCAAAGGAAGAATGTCTTCAAAATTCACAGATAAACAGAGCTTTGTTCATTCTCTTTGGCTGTTCTTTTTTGATTGACTCCCTTGCTGGTAACATCCAGTAAAAGCTAAAACTATAAATGGACAGATCTAGCCCTCTGTCCACTGGCATATCTTCTGTATCTGACCCTAGCACTCAGATTTTCTACCAGTTTAGTGTAAATGCTCCAAGGAGCAAGAAATGATCTTTGGGATCTGCCCAGTGGTAACTGAGAAAAAGACTTATCTGAGAGAATTCTATAAGGTCGATGATTTGTAGAAACTCTGCTAACTCTGAGTCTACTCTCTCTAGAACCCAAGATAATATGGAAAAAAATACACTGAAATGTTTGTATTTTATAACTTGCTCAGAATCATACAATCAGTAAATATGTGAGGCAATATTTAAACGCAGGCATTCCTGAAACAGTCCGGTGTCCTACCCACTAGTCTATGTTTCCTTTATACTTGTTACCTATTAAATATTGAAAATCAAAATGTTAATTTTTTTCACAAGTTACAATGTTGGGTGGGAATTTGAAAGGGAAAAATAACAATCATAGTAACAATAAAATAATAAAAACTTAAAAGAAATGTTTGTACTTTAGTTATTACCATACCTTCAAACTAAGTATCCCACTCTAAAAGCTAATTGAGGTTAAATGGCTAAATGGGACTGAAATACTAGTCACTGGTACTTAGTAGTGTGTGTGTGTGTGTGTGTGTGTGTGTGTGTGTGTGTGTATGTGAGAAACACATCTGGTAGAGGTTCAATCTGATGGAATTGGGGAAAAACATATCCTAAATCTTCCAGGGTGACCTCTAGAATCCTCAGAGAGAGGTGAAGTAACTTGTGTCTGCCATAGTACTTCCCACATATGCTATTAAAGAAACCTGAAAAGACTTGTGCGGAGTGAAGTAAGCAGAACCAGGAGAGCAATTTATATAATAAAAACAATGCTATAAGACAAACAATTTTGAAAGACTTAAGAACTCTCACTAATGTAGTGATGGAGGAGCAGTGATGAAGTATGTATCCAGCTCCTGACAGAAAAATGAAGGTATTGAGATGCAAAATGAGAAACATATGATAAAAATAATGATAGTTATGGCTAGCATTTACACAGTGCTTACCATGTGCTCCCCTCATAGATCACTGCATTGTTGTGGCAAAGGGGCTTGTACAGCTAAATGAAACCATAGCTGTGCTATGTAAACTTACCTAAAATGGACAAATCCTAGTGAAGAATTCTGTCAGAAGGTAATCTGCAGGGAAAGAACCCATTCCAGTATTTTTGCCAAGAACACCCATACACAATATTAAAATAATAAAAGATATGACAAAATGAACCCCTCGGATCAGAAAGTATTCATTATTAGGGAAGATTAGAGGACAACTACAAGTATTTTTTATGCTAATGAAATGACTGGGTCAAAGCTGAAAGAAATATCAGCTTTAGTTGTATCTGGTGATGAAAGGAAATTTTGATGCTGTAAAGATCAATATTGCACAGGAGTCTGGAATTCAGGAAGAGCAATAGCAGGGGAAGGATCGAGAAAGGCAAAATGGATGACCTGGCGCTAAAGTTGAGCTTTGGAAAGCTGGGGGTGAGGAGAGAGTTAACTTTACACTTGGGGAATATTGCAAACACACAGTGATGGGAGATTGAATATCATGTCTGAGGAGCAACAAAGAGGGCAATTTGACCAAAACAAAGAAAGCATGAAGGAAGAAAATGAGGGATGAGCCAGAATAGGTTGTCTGAATGTAGAGTAGGCTCTTAAAGGACATACAAATATAATCCCTCCAAAAGAGAGTTTGTATTTGGTCCTAGAGGCAATAGGGAAATGCTGACAATTGTTACCAAGCAGTAAGGTAATGAGGTTAGGTGTATCCTATAGGTATAACAATTTGGCCCGTGTGTGGAATATGAATTGGAGAAAGGAGAGATGAGCAGGGAGACTAATTAGTGTTAGTCCAGGGAGAGGTAATTAAATCTTGAACAAGGATGGTGACCATGTGAGTTGAAAGGGGTCATCCTTTAAAATTATGAAATGGTTTACAGAATTGCCGAACCAAAGGACCACAGAACTAGAGAGCTGGAAGGGAACTTGGTAGCCACATAATCCAGACCATCATTGATTCAATTATTTCCTTTTGAATGTACCTCAGTGGTTTCATTGGAGTCATGCCTCTTAAATTCCAGTTTTATATTCTTCCCATCTCTTTTATGTTGACTTCCCTTTCAAAATATTAGGCCATTGGATCCTCTCTTTCTTTTTTTTCTGAAGCCTCTGAAATAATGATTTTTCCAATCTAGGCTGCATCAAAATAGGACCAAATTTCTTCTGTCCCGAACTTTATAATTGAAGGGCTCTCTTTATAACTAGACACCCAATAAATTCAGTGTAAGATACTGAATTAACGATTGACATTTTTAAAGCTGCTCATCCACCTTTGGTGTACCCAACTCTCACCTGTGGCTACAAGAAGCTGTAGCATATGAAGTGACCATATCCCAACAAACATTTTTGGCGGCCAGATTAGACCAGATTGAGGGTAACTGAGGGATTTCAAATCCTTTGGGGAGTGAGGAGGATGTATACCCCAAGCATGTGAAGATTTCCCCTGGTGGAATGAATAAACGAGAACAATTTGTTCCAATGGCCCCAAAGGTGGCTGAAGCAAGCATTGTAAAGGGCTTAGACCTGCAAGGTCCAAATCCATAATCCTATGATATTTATATAGTATGTTTTAACTTGCAAACTCTTCCTCCAGGCTCACTCTCCTAATTCCCACTTGTAACCAGAAATTTGCATCCCTAGAGGATGACTGACTCAGATTTTATGCAAGTCAAATCTTGGGACAAAAAGAGTGTGATCTATATTCAAGGGAATTGAATAATTATCAGAATTCATTTGCATATAGGTCTAGTGTTGGGAGGGACCTTAGAAGCATCTAGTGCATCCCTTTCATTTTATTGGTAAGGGAATTGAGTTCCAAGGAGGTTAAGATGGTGTAGTTGATAGAGTACTCCATCTAGATTCAAAAAGATCTGAATTTAAATTTGGCCTCAGATACTATGAGTAAGTAACATAATCTCTATATGCTTCATTTTTCTCATTTATAAAATGGGAATAATAATGGCCTTACTTTCCAGGGTTGTTGTGAGGGTAAAAGAGATAATATTTGTAAATGTTTTTGCAAATCTTAAGGTATTAATTATCATTATTATTATTGTTGTTATTATTCAAGATCACAGATCAGAGGTGGGAGGCAAATCTAAATATTCTGACTCCAAAGACCACATTTTTTCACTATGTCAATCTAGATTATCTTGAAGTAGGATGGGGCTCCTCATTTTACTATTGCCTTGCTCAATATTCTTTTTCCCTTTCTTGATTGAGGTCATACTTTGCACACCCACTGCAGGACTTTTCTTCTATTCTTAGCTCTTTCTCCCTACTTCTTCCTCTTTCATCTTTTTGCTTCTTATAATCTTGTTTGCTCTGACTGATTTTTGAGTTAATTCCCATATACTTCTCTCTTGAGAGAAACTTCCTGCTTTTACTCAGGAGTGTTTTTGTCCCACCACACCTTTCTAATAGGGGTTTCCTTTCATATTCCTTGATGCTCAGAATAATTGGAATGCATCTGATCTATCTCAACTCTAATTAAGATAAAGAGGGATTTTCTTGTATCCAGCTTGTTGATTATTCAGGCCTCTCTCTTTCTCCCCCTCCTTCCCCCCCCTCCCTCCATGACCTCTCTACTTTTTCAGAAGACAAATAAGAGCAGACAAAAATAAGGGAGGTGGGGAGATTCTTCTGAATTGTTTATTTCCAGACGAATTGGTGTCCTTTGAGTAAGAGAATGAAGGTTGAAACAATAAAAATGGAAATTGGTGATTATCTGTGATTTTCTATTATGTAGGCTTTCCCTGTGTTCAAGGACCATGGACAGCATAAAGCTGGAAAGTACTGAGCATTATTCTGGTGTCTTTTCATTACTCCCATTGGTGGATGATTTCTTTGGTGATGGCTGGGAAGCAACATTTATGCTAAGAGAGGATTGAGAATGTAACAGTTCCTCCTGGCCAAATCCCCAGACTTTTGTGATACCTGACTCCTGGGTTGTCTCTGTGAGCAGTTATGGACATTTTAGCATCCCTCCCTCTTCCTCTTGCACTTGATTTTTATGGGTCTGCATAATTGTGCCCACCCATCCATATGCAAAGTAAAAACTCCTGCCAGGTTGATGCTTCCAAATACCTAAATGATTGGTGACATGAAAAACAATTAAGGCTCAACTGGCTGAGTTTTGAAGGACTAGACATTTAACCTCCTCATTTTCCAGATTAGAAAATTGAGGAAAGAAACTCACCCAAGACTACATAGGTAGGAAAGTGAAGAGCTGAGATTTGTATCCAGATCTTCTGATTTCCAATCCAGTATTTTTTCCTCCCCGCCCCATTATCTTGCCTCCCATATATTATAATCAGGTATTTATTGTGGCATTGATGCCATATGTTTTAGGAAGACAGAAGTTTGGAGGGAAAGACAGAAACAAAAAACTAAAAAGGGATTGTAGGGGAGATGTGGAATCCTATTGGTAGAACCTATTGGTAGACTTAAAGAGGTATATATTTTTCATTAGGCCCAATATATGTCTGTTGTCTCTTGGGTTGTTTCTTCTCTTGACTTTCAGCTTTATTGGATAAGAATTTACTTTGAAAAATGTATATATATATATATACATATACATATATATATCACAATGCAATTATTTTATTGGTATCTTTTGTTTTCACATCATATTTTCCAACTTATACCTCTTCCTCCAAGAGAATCATTCCTTATAATAAAAGATAAAAAAGAGAAATAAACTTCAAAATTAATCAACACATCAACCATAATTTCTCACATCTTCAAACAAATAGGGGAAGATACTTTCTCATCTCTCCTCTACAAAGGCAAGGTTGGTTATATTAATTACATAGAATTCAGTTTCAATTTTTCTTGTTGCTGTTGTTCTTTCCATTTATACTGCTGTAATAATATTAATAATAACTAACATTTACATAGCACTTACAATGTGCTAACCACTGTTAAGTGCTTTACATTTATTAACTCATTTGATCCATGCAACTCTGAGAGGTAAGAGCTATTATTATCCCCATTTTAAAGTTGAGTAAACTGAGGCAACCAGATTGGCCCAGGGCCACACAATTAGTTGATGTCTGAGGCTGGATTTGAACTCAAAAGTTCCTGAATCCTGGGTTAGTACTCTATCTACTGTGCCACCTAGTTACTTATAATGTTGTAGTCATTGTATATATCATTTTCCTGATTTTGCTTCCTTCCCTTTGCATCATTTCATGTGTCACCCCACAATTTTCTGTATATTTCACATTCATCATCTCTTACAGTGGAGTAAGATTCTATTGCATTCATGTAGCATAATTTTTTTTTAGCAATTCCCCATTAATGGACATCTATTTTGTTTCTAGTTTTTAGGTTTTTTTGTTTTTTGCTACAAATTTGCTGTTACAAATATTTGGTATATATTGGGCCTTACATTTTATCACTGACCTTTCCCCCTCTGGCTTATTTTCATTGGTTGAGATCTACTGGCGGGATCTCTGATTTAAAGGGTATGGAAATTCTAGTCAGTTTCTTAATCCAAGCCCAAACTGTTTTCCAAAATGGTAGGACCAATTTATAGTTCCACCTTCAATATTATTATTGTGCCTATCTTTCCACAATCCTGTTACCTGTGGGCAGATAGGTGGTGCACTAGATAGAGTATTAGACTTAGAGTCAGTAAAACTCATTTTCAAATACTTTCTAATTGTCTTACCCTTAATTAACTTACTCAAACTTCTTTCTTCTTCAGTTTCCTTATGTGTAAAATGGGGATTATAATAGCCCCTGTGTCTCAGAGTTATTGTGAGAATAAAATAAGTATATATTTGTAAAGTGATTGGCAAATTTTAAGGAGTGATATGTTATTATTGTTATTAATTTTGACTATTCCCATCTTTTGTCATCTTATATAATTAATGACCTAGTGGCCAGTCTTATAGTGATGCAAATCTTTGTATTTATCCTGGACAAAGTGTACTTTGTGACATACATACATTTATATACTTATGGGCATAAAACTACTATAAATAAACTAAAAATAAATATGAATTCTTCATCATGATATGGAGATGATCTTGGGTTCTTAAGAGCTATTCCAATGGAACACAAGGTTTGGTAGGACCTACTAGGCTAGGGAGACTTCAGATACTACCTTGGTGTTGTGCTATGTATTTCTTGTCCAAGAACCAGCTTAGTTAAGCTTAGAGAGTGTAGTTGCCAAGTTAGCTTTGGGATGATGACTTTCTTTTTGTTAATAACAATTCTACCGAGTTACAGTGGGATTTTTATTTGTGCTGATGTAAGTGTGATATCTTGCATATGAGTAAAATGTTTGGTGAATTGAATTTAACTGTTAGAAAGAGCATCCACTCTGCTGAATAATGGATTCCTGAAATACTGAGTAATTTATTCCTGTAATTTATTTGGATTCTTTGAAAGCTCCATGATTTCATATGGATACAATCCTTATACATGCTGATTACATCCCTCTTACCACCATGGAAGATAGTTCTTAATGAATTTCTAGATTCTCCGGACCTTCCCCCAGTTAATCACCTGGTGGCCAATTTTATAGTAATGAGTTTCTTTCTTTTTTAGCTTTTTATTTTCAAAATATATGCAAAGATAGTTTTCAACATTCACCCTTGTAAAACCTCTTGTTTCAAAATTTTCTCCCTCCCTTCCCCCATCCCTCTCCCCTAGACAGAAAATAATCCAATATAGGTTTAACATGTACAATTCTTCTAAACTTATTTCCACATTTATCATGCTGCAGAAGAAAAATCAGTTCAAAAGGGGGAAAATGAGAAAGAAAAGAAAAGCAAGCAAACAATAACAAAAAAGGTGAAAACACGATGTTGTGATCCATATTCAGTCCCCATAGTTCTCTTTCTGACTGCAGATGGCTGTCTCCAAGTGATGAGTTTCTTTGTATTTATCAAGGACTATCCTTGGCCAGTAGATGTGACAAAAAGTTTTACATATATTATCTCATTAGACTATTATCCCCATATTATTGTCATATTATCCCCATTTTACAGATGAAGAAATTGAGGTTCCCAGGGATCATTATTATCAGTTATGAGTTAATATTTAAATTCAGATTTTCCTGATTCTAAGACTGATGATCTATTTGCTATACTAGATGAATTTTGAACATTTTTTTTGTGATGCTATGAAGCATTCAGGTAGAGCTGTCTATCAGGCAGATGGTGATATAGGAATAACTTTCAATTGAGGAAGTATTTTAGATATATTAACTTGTGAGTCATCTGCCTAAGGCTGATAACTGAACCCATTGAAGTGGATAAAATCATTGAGAGAAAATGTAGAGAAAGAAGAAAAGGAGACAGCCTTTGGGGATATCCATGCTTCAAAGATAGATGGTGATTTAGTAAAAAGGCCTGAGCAAACATTATCAGACAGACATGAAAAAATGAGAGAGAGAGAGAGAGAGAGAGAGAGAGAGAGAGAGAGAGAGAGAGAGAGAGAAGAGAGAGAGAAAAGAGAAAGAGAAGAGAGAGAGAGAGAGAAGGGAAGGATGAAGGAAGAGAGGGAGAAATGAAGAAAGTGAGGGTGGGATCGAAGGGAGAGAGAGAAAAAGAGAAGGAGGGAGAGTAGTGTCATGGGAGCTAAGAAGGAGAAAGCCTCCATCAGCAGGGGGCAGTTAACATGTCAAGAGCTGGAGATAAGTCAGAGAATGAGGAATGAGAAAAGATCATTAGATTTAATAGTTGAGAATCACAGGAAGCATCAGACTTAGGAAAGACTTTTGTGAATGATATTGAGAAATACCAGAGTCCTTTCAATGAGTCCAAATTATTTGTTTCTGCAAAAGCTCTGCCACATGGCTAAAAATAATGGGTGATCTTTGTATAGTCAAAATTATGTATTTACAAAATCACAAATAATCCAAATTTCAATGGTAGTTGTATAGTGGACATAATGAAAAAAATGCAATTTTAAAAGTTTTTCTGTTGAGAGTATGAGTGCGATTAGTGGAAAGAGTGCTGGATCTGAAATACCTAAGACTTGGATTCAAATTCTATTCGAAGCTTACTACATGAATTAGCTCTATTCAGTGCAGCAATTTGAATGAGGGCTCTCTGTAAGTTCTAGAGATTTAAAATGGAGAGTCTTCATTAGTATCCCCTGACCACTTCCATTTTACTTTTGATTGCAAAGTTCTCTCCAAATGAGTAATTGTGTGGTAACTCAGTGTCTACAATAGGGAAGGAAAAAAGAGTGAAGACATATACAAGACTTACATATATATTGAAGCAGTTAGATTGCTCACTAGATAGAGCACCAATCCTGGAACCAGGAGCACCTGAGTTAAGATCCAGCCTGAGATATTTATCAGCTGTGTTTCTCTGGACAAGTCAATCCCAATTGCTAAAAAAGGAAAAGGAGAAGGAGACAGAGAAGGAAAGGGGAAGGGGAAAGAGAAAGGGAAGGAGGAGAACTAGAAGGAAAAGAGAAAGGAGAAAGAGAAGGGGAGGAGGAGATAGAAGGGCAAGGGAAAGAAAGAGGAAAAGAAGATGATGATGATGACATATATATATATATGTGTGTGTGTGTGTGTGTGTGTGTGTGTATTTATATATGATATTTATTAAAAGATATATTGCATATCAGCCAGGGCCTTAGCCATAAGGGAGGTTGGAGTGAGATGTTGTGGCCCTTCAAATTTTCATCCAGATTGGAGTGGTGACTGTTTTCTATGGCTTCCCAAGTTTCCCCTTTAGTACACAGAAATTCTTTCTGCCATAGATTAGGAATGCATGTTTCTTTTTAGGGTTTCAGGATCAGCAGAGGAGAACCAAATTTTCTGTTTTTTCCACTTCCAGATTTAACCTTTGGAATCTTTGAGGACTGTAACTGGTTGATGGGTGTTATAAGAATTTCCCATCCTGGGTTCCATGAGAACCTAGAGAGAATCTCACTCGTCATGAGATCTATAAAACTAGAGGTCAAAAAGTGAGTAGCCAGACTAAAAGGAAAAAAATTTATTAGCACACTAAGGAAGAATGCTTGGCTAGTAACAGCTTCCATGCCATAGGCTATAGATTGGGTTTTTATTGCTTTGTAGGGACACTTATAGTGTATATGGCCAATCATGCTTTGTAGGGACACTTATAGTGTATATGGCCAATCAGTGGCGTTCTTCAGCAGAATAGAAATGGATAAATATGCAAGCCCTGAGGACACAGAAGTTGCTAAAAGGTCAAGTTTGTTCCAGTGGGAAAATGCATTTTGCAGTGGTTAGTTTTATCAGAATATCTCATGTTGGCAGTAAATCTCTACAATGGTAGAGGACTCCTTCAAGATAGAATCAGCCAAGCTCATCCTGTTATTTCCATTAAGACAGGGAATAAAATACAGCCTAAGGGGGACTATTTACAAAACCCAGTAGCTCTGTTTCTTTGGCCTCTGAGATTACTTTGTCTAGTGAGAAGATGTATCCCCAAGATTTATACTATTCATGTTCCTCAATCCCCTGCATATGGAGATGAGAGAAATAGAATTGGAATACTCCATGTATAATCAAAGTTGGCTAACAAGGGGGATATAGAGGATCTTATCTATTATTGCAGTGGTTATGGCATCATTTGGGTTCAGATAGATAATCATTCATAGAGTTATAATTGGGGAGACAGGGGATATATTGGCTAATTTTAGTTTTGAAGACAAAAGAAAGAGAGAAGCAATTAAAGCTATACAGGTACACAAGCTAGTGAGTTTTCAACTTTCCAAAGAGCATCTTAATTGCCTAGCCATGGCCAATATGGCCATGGATTATTTAAAAAGAGAATCAAATATCTTCTTAAAGAGAGGGTTTTCTCTTGAAATTTTATAGAGGAGGAAGTTTAAATATATAAGGATCATCCTAATAGGGAAAAGAGGACTCAAAAATGATAATTATTATTGTTACTAATAATGATACAATTCTTGCCATATGATAAGACATTATACTGTGTTTTCCAAATGTTGTCAGTGATTCTTATAATTCTGAGAGGTAGAAGCTATTGTTAACCCCCTTTTACAGATGAGGAAACTGAGGCAAACAGGTTAAATGATTTGCCCAGGGTCACCCATGTAGGAAGCATTTGAAATTAGATTTAAACTCAGGTCTTCCTGACTGCAGTCTAGTGCTCGATCCACAGCACAACTTAGCTGTTCCTTAATACAGATATTTATAAATATGTATGGTATGTACATATTTTCCAGAAAGCAAAATCAGTTTATTTTAACTCCCCAGAGGAAAGATGGCACTTGAAATTATAAAATTCTAAGATTCTCTTTATACAGATTCTAAAAAGAGTCATAGAAATCTTATAGTATAATTTAAGATATGAATTTTAACATTCATAATTAAATGTATTCTTCAATATCAGCTTTATGATCTCAGACATGTAACAATTTCTCATTGACTTAGCAACTGTCCTACCTTAGACTTAGCCACTAATTTATATGATCTGTTTGGCAGGGACTTTTTCCACAGTAGGAGCCCTCCCCTTCACCATGCTGAAACATAGATCCTTCTTGTATTCTCATTTCTTTGTCAATTTCTTTTGTATTTAAGCTTGATTTTATTTCTATAAAAAATATTTATAGGTGTATTCAGGTAATTTCTATATATGCCTTTGGAGGAAGATTCCAAAGTGTTTTATATATTCTGTAGTCATTCTTGATGGAAGTTCACTTTCTATTTTTTTGTTGCTAATACACATATGTGTGTATGTATATGTATATATATGTACATATATACATATACATACACACATATACACATACATATAGCTGCTGATTTACCATTTATTTTATATATTACATATATATATTATTGCTGTTATTTTAGTTAACTCTTTAGTTCTTTGGATAGACTACCATAAAAAGATCATTTTGTTTTCTTTTTGCCTATCTTCTCTCACTTTCTTTTTATTTTATTGCTATGTAGTATTTAAATTTAAAAAAAAAACATTTTTATTTAAAGTTTTAAGTTGCAAATTTTATTCCTCCTTCTCTGATTTTTCCTCTCCCTTCCTGAGATGGTAATCAATCAGATATAAGTTCTACCTGTGCAATTATGTAAAACATTTCCATATTAGTCATTCTGTATAAGAAGACTCAAATAAAAGGGGAAAAAATGAAAGACAGAAAGTAAAAATAGCATGCTTCAATCTGTATTCAATCAATGTCAGTTCTTTCTTTGAAGGAAGATAATATGCTTCATCATTAGTTCTTTTGAGATTGTCTTGGATCATTATATTACTGAGAATAGCTAAGTTATTCACACATTTTCATTGGACAATATGACTATTAGTGTGCACAACATTTTCCTGGTTTGGTTCACTTTAGTATGCATTAGTTCGTATTAGTCTTTCCAGGTTTTCTGAAATCATCCTACTTGTCTTTTCTTATAGCACAATAATATTCCACCTCAGTCATATATCTGAACTTGTTTAGCCATTCCCCAATTGATGGGAATCCCTTTGAATTCTAATTCTTGGCCTTCACAAAAAAAAAGCTACTCTAAATATTTTGGTATAAATATGTCTTTTCCCCACTTTTTGGATGATTTTGGGATATAAATCTAGTAGCAGTATTGCTGGATCAAAGGGCATACAGTTTGATAGTCTTTTGGGAATAGTTTAAATTGCTCCCCAGAATGATTGGATCAATTCACAACTCTACCAACAATGCATTAGTGTTCCAGTTTTCCCACACTACAAATCTAACATTTTTCTTTTCTTTTTTTTTTCTTCTTTGTCATATTAGCTACTCTGATAGGTTTAAGGGGGTATCTCAGAATTACTCTGTTAGTTTTCCAATCTTCTGGTTACTGAAAAGCCTCCATTAAAAAGTTCTAAAAATTCAAGAA